>NW_008751881.1:742101-752044 GCF_000715545.1 Opisthorchis viverrini | reverse complement strand
AACAGTGTGCTCCCGTTTCCAACCCCAAGTGACAGCCAATCCCCATAATTATTCCCCTTGACCAGATGAACTGAAACCTTCTTGTTTTACTGAACTATTTTTATAACTCTTACGGTCTTTGGTTGGACATTTTGATTTTGCGGTTGCTCGCCGTCGATATCTGTTTGGTTGTGACGATATCGATTTTGAGGCGTGGTGATCTGCGCTTTATCCTCAGGCTGGTAATTGTACCTCCTTATTTTTGTAACCCTACAGTATCTGCAGAGGAGAATCCGTTGAGTACCGTGATTCCAGAATTCGGATTTCTTGGTCGTTTTCCTGGATTGGCACGCGTGACTCAAACTCAGAAAGCAGATAGCCGTAACAGCCCCTTTGAAGCCCGACTATTCACGCGCCAACTTTGCTCCTCGCGGCAGTATATTGTCTTAAATCGACGACAAACACCGAAGCCCTCAGGCCCCTTCGTGAATGGCCATTCACTACTCCCAACAACGAGCAAACCTCTACCCTACAAGGCTTATTCCCGCAGGATTTCTACAGTGTCGCTGACACTAATAGGGCCAACCGGTTATGAACGTCCATCTCTGCCTCTTGAGGCCTGGTTACAACCAAGTCAGCCAAAGGACCCCATGCAGAAGCAATCGTTTTCTCAATCACTTTAGTTCCGATACGAGCATAAAGATATGCTTGATATTCAGCCCCCCACTCCCCACGAGAATAACTGGTACCGCCATCCAGAGAAGTCAAGACAAAGTCATAAAAGTTCCTCTTATATTTATTTCCTTAGGTAAACCATCCATCTGGTATTAGGAAGTTTCAGTCACCCAAAAGGAACTGATGCCCGTCGTCAGACCACTGCGCTGGCTTCTCCCTGCCCAGCCATACAAAACCACATCACCAACACAGCATCAAGATTGCCTTCGCCTGGCAATATTTCTAATTAGCTTGTGGCCAGCAATTGTGAAATTAATCACTGTGAATTTGAGATATTAGAAGTGAGTACAACTCCCTCGCCGCTCAACTACGACATCCTTCCGTGAGATCTTTGTTGCTGCTGGTACCATATCGCAATGACCACTAACCCAGGCCTCACATACTACCATGTTGTTTGCTTTGGTACAAAAATTTACCCCAGATTGATGAACCGGTACTTCCCGAACCACCTCTCAGAAGGCGATCATGCAGCCGAATGAATTTTCACATCGCCAAGGTGTGTTTCAGTTTCATCAGAACACACACCATCTTCTAAGCGGCAGAAGAGGAGAGGAAGTATAGATGAAGGGTGAGATGTTAGTTTGAGTATTTGTTTGAGAGAGATAAACTATTAAGATTCTTTAGCCCCGATCTTTGACAGTAGCTGCTACAAACGCCCTTGATGCTCGCTACCCACCCCGTCTTTAATCCACATAGACCTCAAGCTGAACTGACTTAGCCTATGATCCTGCGTTGGCCTTCTTCTGCCTGTGTGAATCCCCTTGACTAAGCCAAAATTCTGCTGCCCACAGAATTTCACACCCCCAATCCGATACCCTCAAACATGGCGCTCGCTGTAAGGCTGACGTGACATTGCCCTACCTACTCTGACGGAACACCTGCGACTATTTTATCCGTAATCTGGACCGCATCCTCTTGCCCTATCGGTACCCTAGCGGCAGGTAAGGACAAACTGTTTATCCGGGCTCAACATCATCTGAGGCGAGTTCGTCATAATCCACCCGACCGCCCATCTCACTTCACTTTCAGTTTGTTTCCCCCAAGTTCTGTCCTGAGCGTTATCAAAACTTCACTCCTCCACAGAACTTTTACGCACTACTCCGGTCAAGCAGCGATACCAGTGAATCGTCACAGCAACACTGTACATCGTCATTCTGCGACTGAAGCTACCAATTACCTGTAGTGTAATTTCTCCCGCTCCATCATCACCACATTCGATTTTCATGACCCTGGCCGTAAACGCCACTGTTCAAGACCGTACGGCCCCAGCAGGTATTTTTAATTGAAAATGGCCGGCAGATCACTCACTTACTGTTGCTTAACCAGATTCGTTGTTCTGGTTGATTATTTTCCAGCAATTTACAGTCTGCTACCCCGTGCCACGCAGGTTCCCCTGTTTTCATTTCCCTCTGCTATTTTGTTGCTTGCCATCTTCAAATCGTAACGGTAAGATTCTGTTTCAATTTTATATGTTCCCTAAGAGATAAATAGCCCCATTAACCGTGTTCCTGCGCCTCCACCACAGCAGCAGCAGTATACATATCACCCCATCTGCATCGGATGATCCCCATTATTCGTCTGACTGCACCGCTTCCGTTCGTTCCCGAACATTCACAACAGATACCATTGATGTATTATCACTATCATTATCATTCTATTCGTGACACCGTTATAATGTCTGACGTAATGTTTCCCACCAACGGTGAATAAACATTACCAATTATTAAAAAGCCCCTAGGTGGAGCGTTGAATGCCCAAATGAAAAGTATCTCCGTGGGTATGCTAATAAGGAGTCTGCTATCTATTTAGAATGATGGCTTAAGGCCATGAACAGGCCAGCCTAGCGCAGCCCAAGAGGACATCGACACCTGCACCGCCCGGCAAAAATAATCTTACCATTTTCTCCCACAAAACTTATCATAAATGTCCCAAATACATATTCAAACCACCCCTCATTTCAGTTTGCGGGCGTTTTCTATGCTTACAGCTGCTCCGATAAGGGCAAGTTCCCTTCACCACTCACCTTACTGCTCACAACCTGTTTCCCCTACTGTCCATTTTCTCTCAATGCCGTTTCAGTACAGGGCGCAAGGAACCCACAACAGCCTTTACTATAGTGTAAGGAGATCTGGTGATTTCTGATTGAGCTTTTATCCCGTGAGTGAGAGTAGGATATGACGGAAGGCCAGAAGCACTGCTCGGCTGCTCCAATCTTAATTGAAAATACTAGCAATGTTCGCTTCGGGGAACAATTAGTTGATTGGCTCAAGCTGCCGGTTCGCTGCTCTTGGCAGAAGGGTCGAGATTGCGGCCCGCGGCATTGCGGGGTGTTCACGCCCGATAAGCCTTTATAGAGATAAAACAGCTGACGATTACCAATTCTCTTATTTCCATCTCAAGGAGACCCAACCTTTGAATGGTGCGACGGCTTTTTCAGGCGTAAACACCCTGGAAGTATCCCAGTCCATACAACCACTGGGCATACAGCTAAGAGTGCCTTTGCGACACGTCAGCCGTCACATGACAAAACTTATGCGCCCCGTGCAGCAGAGTGGATAAGCAAAAAGGTGTTTGCGAGCAGTCGCCCACCTTTCTTCGCCTTGATCCATTAACATTTGTGCTGCCCCGCATAACAATCGCCCTCAAGTGGCCATCAGTGCCAGGATCTTGGTCAGGCAACTGCAAAATCTATGCTTCGCGTCGCACCACTCAGATCCATTTCTCCGCGTGCACAGTTGACGCCTTATGCTCCTATTTTTGAGGCCTTCAAAATAAGAACACTTCAGCAACTCACCCGACGAGCAGATTTTGTGCATGCTACTTTGTTGGGTGGCATCTTTTGTATCTGTGGAAGTCAAATGCAGAATCCGAGAAGAGTTGTTGAGTTTATGGCACCCAGTGTATTCATACGCTACGGCCCGCATATTATTAGTGATTTCGAAGCAAATGTTACGGGATGCACATGTGTTGCAAGTGCATATTATTGACTGCTTAAGCTTCATTTCTTCACCGGACATCCGTAAATTCTTCGATCTACTGTTCCACTTTATGTAATGACAAGAACCTGTTCTAGTCGAAGTAATTGATGTAGTTGTTAATCGTGCTTATCCATGCATCAAAAAGTCGTAGCAGTTAGTAAATGAGGGATACGTTTACCGTTAACCGACTACCCCATTTTTGTCTGGTCCGAACAATGATGGTGGTGAAATTGGTGATGAAAATGGTGAACGTCTCCATAGCATTGTACTAACCACTAGTTGAATGTAATCAATAATTGGTTTGGACGCATCTGGTTTCGCCAATCAGCGTTTGAGTCAAAATGATCACATATTGCTAGGTGAAGACTCTATTTAATCCATGACAAAAGATCTCTTCGGGGCACGTAATTTGTAAAGAGCACCCACTGGTTTGCTACAGATTTTCAAAAAAGTCGCTAGACATTCCTAAAAAAACACCCTATTCAGTAATGAAGTATCTTTATAAGTTGATTTTAGAGAAAAACACCGTAGCCTAATACGCAGTTCTCCAAAAGTGGACTCTTTGTGGACCATAAGCATGAGCCTTGGCNCCCAAAACTTCACCCTGTTCCTTATGAGCAGAAATTCGCCGCTGTATTTCTGAATGGCCTCTAGATATTGTGGTAAGGAGCTTTATTCCTTCTGGTTGAAGGTACGGTTGGGCTAGATGGCTGAAGCAACAACAACCAGAGCGCAACATGTGTGTCTACGTATATATGGCGAACAGATGGCGAAACAGGAGCAGAGGCTAGTTTGACCGGGAAGACTTTGAAAATGTCATAGCAAACAAATAAACAAGGCCCCTTAGAAGTTATTTTAAAATATAACATTTAAAATCTGACACATAGCAAGGACCAGATTATGGATCGCTTTGGCCGCGTATTTGGAATTAAAATATGTTCCAGAAAAACTAAGGCCAATTGTTATTACTTCTTTTAGCCAGGCATGTTCTCAAACCAAATTTTCCAACCGCTGGTGTGTTGAGCACACACCTGCTGCTACCGGCTCTCGCTTTATTGCAGTACACACCTTCGGCACCTCAAGTGGTAACCCGGAATCGTCATGTCGGATTCCGACCCAGCGGAGTGCGTTTTGATTATTTTTGCATTGCGTTGAGTGTTTGTACAGATCCATGCGCAAAATTGACCAGCAATCAAAGACTTCCTTGACCTCAAAATAGTATCCTCAGTTGACAGATCATGCAGAAAGTGATATTGATTTGTTATATATTTTAGTGACCATTATTCCCATGCCTATGTCAGTTATCATGTACAGTGAGCTGTACGGAAGCTTAGTGCTAACAAGGAGATTTAGTTCGTTCAGTTTTTTAGCAACTTACTCGTGGGGCACATACTCAAGAGAACCACGTATCTAGATGTGTAAACAAACTCAGAGGTTGACCGGAGGAAAGGAAAATGCAGATGGCGTATGTTTGTAGGCTGACAGTCATTTTTTCGCGCGAAGTGGCGCACAAGATTTTTTGACCGGACAGCCTAGCCAAGGTTTGTATGTGGTTGCGCGATGAGCCAATGTCCGGTTAGGTTCCCAGAAAAGACCGTGTTGACCCCATCTTTGGCACCTTAAATATCATGCCTAGAGGTGTTTAGTTCAAAATTGCACCTTTATGCTGGCCGTTTTTCATAAATGTGTAAAACTTCTTCATCGTATCTCGCAATTTTTTGTTTCAATTCTTTTTCGGGGCCTCCTTTCCCCGTGATTGCATCGACATTTGGACCATCATATTATGGTCCGATTCTGCCCGTGGTTATTATGATGAAGCAGCTGTACAATTCTCTTTAGTTTTTAGGACTAAATGTCAATGGAATATACATTAGAATTACTTCGGTAGTATGTATGAATGTCCCACATTTTATGGTGATACTAGATATATCTTTCTGTAAACCACCCAGTAATTTAGCGGGTGCCAGACTTTCACATGCCACTAGCTCCACGAGGACAAAGGCAGCGGTTTACTGAAACAGACGACCCGATTCTGTGATCACACGCTGCGGCCCGCCAAATCTAGTCAACTAGGTATTATTCCCGCATTAAATCTTGTTGAACCGGTCGAAACCAGTAAAAATTGTAATTGCGCATATGAATGCATGCACTTGGGCAAGAAATGTTAAGGCTATGATGGAAATGAAAATGAATACTGTGGGGTCGATAGTCGCAGGTAAGTGTCAGTCGCAAGTGGGAAGAAGTAATACCGAGAAGGGCCTTATGAAATGTACTGGGCCGATGAACTCTGGACGATTACCTCATAAAGAAACAGTTACTAGTGGGAAACACATTCTGCGCCGGACCAAAGGCTACGTAATATAAGTCGGCAGTATAACTGAGGTGTTTGCCTTGGCAGCTATTTCCGAGTGGATAAAAATTCGGATTAGATATTTGTCCTGGCTGAAAAGACCGCTGGTCGAATAAGCGTTCCAACTGATGTTATGTTGGACATTCTGCATAATCAGAATTCACCGATGATTTCAATTGGCAAGAGACGAAAAGCTAGCCTCAAAACTTGCACCGACAAGTAGAAGCAGGGTACGGTCAGAAAGGCACGACGATGTCACCTCGATTAGTGATGAAACGTTTGCAATCCACCCACCAAGCTCAGCAAACAAACTTCTCCCTCTTTTTATGTATCTTGATCAGTTAAAAATCTAACTGTGCCTACTCATTGCGTTTAAAATAATACATCATCTAAGTAACCTTTTATCGGCACAGAGAGATTTTACGTCAAAGCTTTGAGCTTTCGGGAACTAGCACAAGATTTTCCCACGTTTTGGACCATTTGCGCGGCTGGTGTCAATCCAGGTTATCAGGGGGAGGAAATGTTTCGGCGTCTTTTTTATAACTCAAGACCTCCCACCGGACTACTTCTGATAGCTTAAGCTCCACCTTACACGAGGCTTCTGCTCCCTGATCGCACATCGGTTTGACCACCCAAGTCCATCTATCGATTCATTTTTTAAACAAAAGCTACAAAAAATGGCACATGGAGTGTTCAGTTAGCCGTGAGACACTTGGATTTACTTTCCCACACCAACATACCCAGACGAACAGCAAATTCAAACCTCAAACATATTTTCGTGCCCCAAATCCATCAACACGTCACTTCGCAGATCGTAACCCTAATCCGATGGCTGAAAAGTTTGAGAAATGCGAGTCTTGTGGACGAAACCATTCCAGATATTCATGCCCCCACAGACGAGCGGAGCGTTTCATCTGCGGTAAAACAGGACACATCCAACTTGTCTGTAAGTCGAAGAAAGTGTCACTTAACTTCTGACCCAAAAACTGATGTGAAGGCATTATCTGAAGATATTTCTACTCTTGTTCTATCCGTTTTGTTCCAAAATGCGTTTTTACAACGTTGATATCCGCTTTTGGTCAAAGGCATGACTTTATTGTTGATACTGGTAGTGTTGAATCCATCATTCCACAATCAGCTCTAACCGCATTCTAACTCAGTGCCGTGATAGTGCCTACAGATGATAACATTCGCGGTATCACTGGACATTCTGTACCTTTATTTGGTCGTTGCACGATCCCTGTGAGGTTACCCTAAGGTACCTCTATCGATTGTAATTTCTTGGTTTCAACGTCGGGACCATCGATTATCGGACTCAAATTTCTACACTCACTGCAAACCATTATCACCTTACTGACTTCTGTGAATGAGAATGAACTCAAACAACTGATTCTGAAATGTTCTAAGGATACAGGTGGCATGCAAATTCCCAAGGTGAGGCTCGAAGTTACAGGAGAGCCCATACTTCTTAAGAGACGGATTATTCCATTTGGCTTACGCGAGACTGTTCGTCAAGCAATAAATTCAATGTGTGCGAGAGGAATTCTGACTCCTGTCGAGTCATCAACTTGGGCAACTTTGATAGTTACCCTACTGAAGGCTGATGGTATTACCCAAGAATTTGTGGTGGCTACAGGCTGGCGCTAAATACGCGGCTACTACAACGTACATGCACCACTGAAGAGCCAGAAGATGTACTGTATCGTTTATCAGGTTCATGTGTGTTTTCAAAAATCGATCTAAAAGATGCTTATCTTCAAATACCACTGGACGAAGCCTCCAGTAACCCTACCGTGATCAACACACCCTTTGGGTTATTCCGACACAATTTCCTTCCCTTTGGTTTGAACGTTTCACCAGCTGTATTTCAGCAAGTTATGAATATTATTGCAAAAGATTTGGAGGGTGTTGAGACGTACCAATATGACGTCATTGTGCACGCTGCTGACAAAGCTACCCATGATATGCGTCTGTTGTCTTTACTGAAGAGATTTTCTGAGTTCAATGTAGCTATTCATCCTGATAAACGCACTTTTGGTGTCCGATCATTTTCATGCCTTGGCTACATTGTGGATGGCAGCGGTTTTAAACCTGATACAAGACGTCTATCCCCTTTGGTTAATGCGCCATCACCGACCAGTCTACAAGAACTGCGTTCAGTTCTAGGAGCACTCCAGTATTACTCCCGTTTCATTCCTAATTTCGCCAAACACGCAAGTTTTCTGTTTGATGTCATATCTTCCTATCAATTTTCTTGGTCCTCCAACCATGAAAAGACGTTGCGTGCAGTGCCCTTGAACAGTGTGGTAGACCAGTGATCTGCATTTTCCGTCGACTTTCAAAAGCCAAACGTGGATATTCTCAGACTCAACGAGATGCACTTGCTGTATATTGGGGTGTCAAACGGCTCCATAAATATCATTTTGGATCGAACTTTACCACTGCTACTGATCACGAGGCTTTGAAGTTCTTGTATCATCCAACAAAGTCTCTGGCGAAGTCATCTGTCACGATGGTGCAACTGTGGATTATCGCACTGAGTTCTTACACCTACACAGTGTTTCATCGTAGTGCGAAAATTATTCCTCGTGTTGGTTTCTTGTCAAGAATTCCATCATGCAACCCTGATTCAAACAACTCAGATTGTCTGTCTGTTCAACCATTACCAGTCAAGCGGGATGTGCTTGTTGCTGACACTAAAAGGTATTTCGCTCCCATTTTCTCTGCACTGCGACGTGGCTGGACGCAGCAAGAACGACGCCGATTTCCTGCTTTCTATTGTCGCCGCGAAAGCTTATCCGTTACTCCGGGTGGTTTGCTGTGTTTTGAGGATAGAGTTGTCATTCCACCAACTCAGCGAGCGGCTGTTCTTGCATATTTACACTCTGGTCATCTGGGTGTCGATAAAATGAAATCCCTTGCACGCTTGTCATGCTGGTGGCCGGAACTGGATGCTGATATCAAGCATACTGCTAAGAATTGTGTTAAGTTTGTACATAAGAGTCATAACAAGTCTTCACAGTGGCATCCGTGGCCAGTTACTTGTGCAGCATTTCAACGAGTTCATGCTGACTACTGTGATCCTTTTCTCGGTAAATACTATGCTTTGGTCGTTATTGACGCATATTCACGTTGGCCTGCAGTTCTTCTAACTACGTCTCCAAGTGCCGAATTCACTCAGCAGGCATTAGGGAAAAGTATTCACCATGAAGGTGTACCTACTGTTTTGGTCACTGATAACGGCACACACTTCACTGCAAAATTCCTCGAGGAATGGTCAAAGGGGCTTGGATCTCGACATCTGTTTACCGCCCCGGTCGAATGGACTTGCTCAAAATTTTGTCCGAACACTAAAGTCTGCCATTATTTCACTCGGTCCTACTACGTTTGTGGAATTGGACCGTGGGCTTGATACTTTTCTAATGCAATACAGGAACACCGTTCATTCCGTTACTGGAAAGATTCCCGCGCTTCTATTTAAACCTCGTTCGTTGCTACAAGTCTTGACTGTGCCAAAACGGCTGATGTTACATTTTTCAAGGGTAATGATTTACGACCTGCCACTGGAATACTACTTTCATCAAATGGCAAACGGATGGTCACAATTCTCGATTTGGATGATCTCACTTGCCACCGGAGACACATTGACCAGTTTGCGTTCAATACCAGAGGTCAGTCTGTTAACGGCACTCCTGCTGTTTGAAATACTAATGAGTCCTTTATAGATGATCTTGTGGTATCCGAACAAAACGTTGTATCTGAAGAACGCACTACCTCTGAAGAATCTGAAGTTCCCATTCCGAGACGATCCGAAAGGTTGCGGTCAAGACCACCACTGGAATATAGACATCCACACGCTCATTCAAGGCGTGGCGGATGTGATGAACATGACTGCAACTCT
>NW_008751881.1:643500-742078 GCF_000715545.1 Opisthorchis viverrini | reverse complement strand
TTTAAATCTCGTTCGTTGCGTACAAGTCTTGACTGTGCCAAAACCGCTGATGTTACATTTTTCAAGGGTAATGATTTACGACCTGCTACAGGAATAGTACTTTCATCAACTGGCAAACGAATGGTCACAATTCTCGATTTGGATGATCTCTCTTGTCATCGGAGACACATTGACCAGGTTGAGTTCAATACCAGAGGTCAGTCTGTTAACGGCAATCCAGCTGTTTCGAATACTAATGAGTCCTTCGTAGATGATCTTATGGTATCTGAACAAAACGTATCTGAAGAACACACAACTTGTGAAGAGTCTGAAGTTCCCATTCCGAGAAGATCCGAAGATTGCGGTCAAGGCCACCACTGGACTATAAACATCCACACGCTCATTCAAGGTGTGGCAGATGTGATGAACACGACTGATACTCTATTCGTTGCTCTATACATTATTCTCTTGTTTTAATATTCCATATGCTGTACATATTCGCGAGTTCGAATACACACGTGTTGGATGTTATGCTTCGCTGAATTATGGATTTCTAGTTCGTCTGGTTATACCGATATACGTACCAAACTCAATTCTCACAAGTTCATGTTCACTCAGACGGGCTGAAGTTGTAGTATGTCCGAATTCACAAAATTACTAACAGTATTTTGTCGGGGGCCACAAGTGTCACGGATGCCTTGAGTCCTGTGAACAAAAAACGTCAAACGCGCAGGCGCCGATTCAGGCCTCACATTCCACCAAGTCTACTGGGATAGCACGGCACACTTCAATGGGAGGCTCTACAAAAACTGCCTCACTGGGCCTTCAAGCGACCTAGGTGTTGGTCTGGAGAATAGATGGCTGGAATTTATCTCATTTCGAATACCTTCAAAATTTTGAACTTTTTTGAAAATGCTGGAGACGTCGCAAACTTGCTGCTTGTTACACAGAAGCATAACGTCTGCCCAAGCTTCCCAGGTTCGATCTTGTTGTTCAGTTGCTTTTCGTTCGCCTGAAGGGCCCAGGCTAAAATAGGTCTAAGAGGGGACGGGTTCATCGCCCGACAATATGCTTAAGAGAAAACGGATACAAAAAAGTAATCCAGAAAAGCTTAAAACTGGGTTCTAGAAGCGGTATAAACAACCGCCGGAAGGAGGATATGCTATGCACCGATTACCCGAAACGAAAAATGGCCTGATGAAAGAGTGCCTTCTGAGCTTGAAAAACCTTTCACCATGTCCCAACATGTATCGATTGTGTCATCGTTGAAAGCTTACATGCTAAACAAGGCGCCAGTGAATATTAGGAAGTGAAGAAACTCTATGGGAAAGAAGTCAGGTACCTTAAGGTTGACGGAAACCCGGGTGTGCGCCAAACTGATGGGCCCCAAGAAGGGCGAAACCGGTCGTGGGCTGTCGATGGATTTTCAGCAACCTTATGAGTAGTACATTACCTTAAGGCATGATCAACCAAAATAATTGAGGTCGGGAACAATTTTTCAAAACGGCAAGTTGGGTTTGCCTAATGATGGTGCTCAGTAGTTGCACAGTATAATTGTAGTTTCGAAAGCCCCTGATGTACTAAAACAGATAGACAACTGAGTATAAAGTACCAGCTCAAGCTTTTGAGCCCCACCCAGGCATCCTGGGGGGGCAGCAATGCTAGGAGATCATTGCAGGGGTATAATTGCTTGGGTAGACGATGAAATTTGGTGAGCTGCAAAAATATGAATACGGAAAAAGTTGGTTTTTGGTTCGAGACCATACGCAACAAAATGCAACATTGTCGTGTAAAAGGCTTCCCTACTAGCAAGGGTTTTGCAGCTGAGAGTAGTGTGCGGCCAACGAGCTTCATAAAATGACTGAGTTTTCCTTGCGTCCCGGTTGGACAACTTCGTTAGCACACTCAAGAAGCGTTCCAACGTGGGCTCCATAGAGTATCTAAGATCCCTTATAATAATAATAATAATATTTATTCCCAACTAGTGGGTAGCATACCGTCGGGCATGATCATAGCATTACAGTCAGAATAAAGGCGTGACTGGTGGGGTTTGTGTTTAATGGGAAAAGGGAAAGTGACGTAAACAGTAAACCTTATTGGAGAAGAGTTTATCACACCTGAGGTGGCATGGGTAGGAATCCAAAATTGCAAGGTCTCTTTATGTCCTATGGAGAGCATATCAGATGGCACGAGATCTGAACGTTGAGGTTTAAAAGTGGCGGGCAAAGAAAACAATACAAATGAGGGCATAACAAAGAGCTTCCAGACTGGAACGTGAGAAACAAAAAAACTTCAAACTACAGGAAGTGTAGGGCCGGAATAGTGGATATGGAGATGCAGCAGAGCTGCCACGACATGGCAGGCCGGTTTGAACTAAAGTCCAGAACCGTCACTAGGGCTTCATGGCCTTGGGCTATGGCGGGTCCCGCAACTGTTCCATTCTACCTCTCAACCGTGCCCTCTTGCCTACTCGTTTCATTGACCTCAAAGACCACCATGACATTCATTCCAACCTGTTGGACTACTCGTTCAAATTCAACCACCTCTGTGTCCCCATCCAACCTAACCCCTTCACCTGACTTCCTGGCAACAGAGCAACCAAAGAGTCTGCTTGTTCTCGGATTGCACCATATTTTTGAGACTAAGCTTGCCGTGTTCTCCCAATTCGAATTACCCCATCTCCGACTCCACTTTTGCTTGTCGTGACTCCGGCCATTTACCCAACCGAACAAGGTCACTCATGGCCAGCAACGGTTTTCCAGTTTTAGTTCATGTCAGCCAACTGAGTCACTCAATTACTCCGACCTCATGCCTATTGTTCCCTACAAGTTGCAAAAGAAACATATTATTATTTAATCGAGTACCTCCCACTGTTTATGACATTGTCCCCTTTTCGCGCAATCCCCACTGCCCGCAAATCTCTCAGTCATGCCCCATTCTGACTGTAAATGCACGATCATGCCAGACGGCATGCCACCCACAAGTTGGGAATAAACATTATTATTATTAACACAGAGAAGGCGCGCCAAACGATCCGTATAAAGACGAATCCCAATTTCTCATGTTGCAGTGATAAGAGCATGTTCGAAGACACCTGGACACCTAAATTTTCTTTGGAGTCTGCCGCGGTAGTATCTTGTGATCCACTCTTACCATGCATGGCAAAGGTGCTCGCTGAATCTCCTTTGAATTGTACGCGGACACACTTTTCTTGGTTCAGACGAAGCCGACAGTCAAGCGACTACTGCCATTAAACATCTACAGTCATTTGCATGGATCTGTCTTTGGAACCCCAAACAATGAGCCATTTTTGTGACAGTGGTGAATTCAGTCATTTCAGCGGTTAGCACAAGAACTGCGCGCACTTCGAAGCTGAACATATCGATTTGCATCGTGGAATTTGTGAATATCGGAAAGAATTTGTTATTTGTAGGGCGTTGGCATACCGCAAAACAAGCCACTGCATATTAGCATACTAAAGTTCCAATGTAGAATGAGTAAACACTAGTGAGCCGTTGCTAATCGGAAATCATGAACGTGGTCGGCCATAGGAAAACAAAAATTAGACGACTTTAGCATAAGCTGGAGTTTATATCTTGAAAATTTGTCAAACAAGGCGATTTCCATAACTTCAAGCCTTCGATTGCCGCCTGTACCATTGCAGTCGTTATGTTGGGTCTTTGTAAACATCTGGATGTTGCGCAGTGTAGGCAGACGACAAAGCTGTGATACGTATCCCGGCGCTCACAGTTGTCATCGAATATGAAACCACAAAATCTGCACACAGCCTTTTATCTAGGACCTGGCTTACCAAAACCCACAGTTTCTCAACGACTTGTCGACGTGACATTTGATATGGCATTGGTTGACATGAAAAATCACTGCGTCGATATATCCATTTTTTGCCTTATTCAGATGAACCCTATCATGCATCTACTCGCAAGTCTTGCCGTAGAAATCATGCTGTAACTTGGTGAGTAGAATCTCGCGGAAATCTGGTGGAACAGCTACCGTGAATATAAAACTATACCACTGATTATCTGTTAGAAAATTTATTCGATAGGTGAACCCAGGTATTTGGTACTAATGAAAATTTTTTAAACCCTCTGTCCTAGCACAGTAGCAAACAGGAGCAGGCGGGAATTTCATTTTGAAGAGAAACTTGCTCACAAATTTACGGCAAGTTTTCTTCCTGTCTCGAGTTTCGTTTCTGGTTGCCAAAAGCCCGATGAGCTTGTAAATCTCCGTTAGTTAGAGGTGTTGCAATGCCGTGCACCTTGGCGTAAATAAACTGCGAGTGGGTGTTCCCATGTGAATTTACGAGTCTGAAAAAACCTTTCCCTGGCCTTATGCTCTTTTGAAGCGTTTCCAAATACAATAAGGAAAAACGCTGGAAGCTAGCATTCTGATAATTTTTCCACTCTGGATGCTAAGCCGTCGTAATCAATTAGAAAAATGCACTTTGCACCCACATTGGGGTTTGGGTATTATTGAGCTATTATCGACATTCTTGCTCACCTACGGATACTATGAAGTTTTGAACAAATGTCGTAAAATGCAATAAGTCCACTTACCTTTTTATCAGCGGTGCGGTTTTACGAAAATTCCAGTTGTGCTTCTAAGGGTTGGCAATAGCGATGGGGTGATGTTAGATTCTAGAAACGATGCACAAATTGGTTCACGCAAACAAACAAAACGTGTTCAGATCGCGTACATGATTCAACAAGTATCTGTTTTTGAGTTTCACTGGGTGTTAGAGTGAGTGTGAGTTTCACAAACACACATCTGTTTCAGACCATGGCTAAAACTCCAGTTAAGGGATGAATATGAAACATTTTAGGAATCGCGCTTTAAAAATGCGTTCGCGCCAATACGTACACTTGGAGAACATGAACATTAACCTTAATCAATGACAATCACAGTGCTTTCATCAGCTGACTAGGTGTGCACCTAGTTTGATGTTTGGTTTGCCAGTTTTAGGATTCCATTCTGCGCTTATGATCAACTAATAGACGGCAGCACCAGGAGGACTAGTAAATGTAAACAGTGATCGGATATCACTGGTTGGGCATGCGAGTATTATGTGATTTTATCGCAGCTTCACGCTTAACGGAAGGTGAGCTTTATTACGGAATTTGTGGCACTGCCTTGCAGCATCTGTTTACGGTCGCTTGATGGCCTACGAATATCGAGGAAGGGTCAGGAAGACGCGTTCAAACAGAAGACGAAAAATTAGTTTTTTTACTTTGTTGTCCAATATTTTGTAACCGTTTCGTTGGTGTTTCCTCATAAACAACTCCGGGGCTAAGAGCTTTCTTCCTTTCAATGGTAGGTTTTCGCGATTCTATTTCTTGCCCAATGTCGTGGGAGTGTGGGGAAAATGACATTTGGATGTAGCTGTTGACATGCCACCAGTCAGGTGGGATGTTTACCAGTGTTCCCTACTGCGAAGACGCAAGTTCCGCATTGATCTTTCAATAACACAACGCAGTGGTCTGTAACTGTAGGCCAACTGCAGACCACCATCCTTCTCAGGAAAATAACTTTTCCGGTTAACCCTAGAGCTACAGTGAGTTTTCACATTACTGATTACTCGACTACGGTCCAAAAGCTAGCATTTACCTCAGCTAATGAGGTGGTAGCAGATAGTAGGGTAATGCGTCAGAGTACGGGAGAAAGTAGTCATGATTGAATGATTTGGAACTGATGGAATAATTTTCCGGCATGGCTGTGACCCCGGGATGCCTAAATGGAACTGATACACTGAGTTCAATTGTTCGATTGCTTTACTCCAACAGGGACACGTCATAGTTTTCGAAAATTCAATTCCATTGTGCGAATACCGATCGCCTCATAACGACATTAGCGCAGCCAAGTAGATTAAAACCGTGCAGATCAAAAATTGACGAGCTGTACGAATTTGGTGGTTTTTAGGTCGCGTGCTGATGCATAATTAGAAGTTGTGATCTAACGTGGCTTTTCAGAATCGTGAACCGTTTAAATATGGCTCCACTCGCCATATATTGGCAAATAAACGCGGGAGCAAGGCAGGCAGATCAGGAGTGTGGTCTGTCGATGACGCTCACTAAGGGTTCATTAGATATGTCCGTTAAGGTGGTGCCTCTTTTGTGGTGTTTGGCCAGAAGGCCACTGACCTGTACATCAACCTTCGTAGTAATTTTAAACATTGGAGGTTTCATCAGTGCATAGTTGAGAAGATTCTGATGCCTGCTGATACGTTCAGCTGACTAATATTTAACTTCCTCCCGAATCCCACAGGCTCATTTACAGTTCGTGCTGCACCGGCATTTGTGTTTCTTGCAATCGATCGTTTCGTTGAATGACTAGTTTGAGGTTCCTTGCCCATATTCCAAAAGGCCCTTTTCAAACTTCTGTTTTCAGCTTGTTCTCTTTGCCTTTGACTGATTATTGTGGGTGCCTCGATCTTCATTTCTCCTCAGGCTTCGTACTTGAAGTAAAAATCTCCATAAAAGCCTGTTCAACTTGAACGAACGATACAGAGTGCAGCACAACTTATTTGGAATGCTTAGGAAGATAAAGAGACCAGCACACCCAAAAACTGCAAAATTAAAAAAATTAAAAATTTAAAAGTGATCACGTTGAGAAGGTTGGAACTCAACTGTCACGAGGGTAGATGGAGAGAATGGCAGATTTAATGCAAATAGACAATTCATTTACAGTCAGAAAAACCCGAGAAAGCGGATCAGCATCAACAACTTTCCCGGATTGTGTGGGCCTGGCATATCAAGGCTAGCGCAATAACACAGAATGCGGCTGCACCTTCCAGCTACTGGCAGCCACTTAAAAACGCAGCCGCGCTTTCTAGCAACAGACATTGGCGCTAATGGAATTATCTCGCGCGCGATGAGAATAGTAGGCTGGCGCGCAGCTTCCCGATATAAGTGGCAATGGGTATCAGGAAAATTATTTCGTTTTATCTACCTTCTGTTCGAAGCAGCTTTCAAAAAATTGGCGGAGGAGTAGTTTCTCCTTCCACTTGATCATTTCCTTGTGGGTTTTAGTCTTTCGTGCGCCTTTCCCTTCCAAGATTCAAAACCGTTTTTGTCACATTGCGCCTTAAAATTGTCACCAGTTCAATTGTGTTCAAACGGCAGGCTAAGCGGATTGCCAGTTCACCGCAAACATTTGAGCATCGATACTTTTTAAAAGATCGCCCATTACTACTTCACAAAATGACCCACAACTAGTAGAAATTAGATTTCAGTTCGAGAGCACTAGTGACCAAACCTGGATTCTGTGTCAGATGCCTGGTGTAGGGGAACTTTAATGAAATTGTTTTTGTCTTGAAGAAGCGCCCATAGATTTCACAAGGCTTCCAAAAAGAATGAAATACTCTTATCGTAATTATCCTATCTGATCCACAACCATTCACTCGCCCAAGTTTATTTGTTTCAAGGCGACCCACTTGTGGGAATTCGGATTACTTGAATACACCGAAATCCGAGATTAGACGTTTCGACAAAAGCAGAGGACTTAGAAGAGCTTAACACTAGCTTTCAGTTTCATCTCTTGGCTTTCCACACAGCAACTCAAGGATTCAAGTGGTATTACATGACTGCGCTGCTACTAAACAGCGTATTTGAGGAACCAAGTTTTCGAACTTTTGACGAGATCATTATAGTACACCATCCGGAGATAACTTCAAGGTCAAATAAATGATACGATTTCGACCACTGGAATAATGTGACAAGACTGTTAATTCTTCGCCTATGAGTGTAAAGAGCAAATGGAATGACTAACTTATGTGTAGTTGCGCGAGTTTGTCCTTTATTCGCAAGGTGAGTGCCACATAATGTGGTTGCTGAGTGAAGGTGACATATTTTTCAGAAAGCCCAAAATTAGCCTATTTTGTTTTTCAAACCTATTATCTGGTCAAAGCTTCTAGTTGTTTAGTTCGTTCATGCGCGCATATCTGTACAGTTATTGAGCCCTTTTGGCCCAAAGTAAATACTGTTGTCTGTGGTGCAACCGAAATAGCCCATTGCTGCCCTACCGCTGAAGAACAGAACCGGGTGTTTTTATGTTTCCCGTATCCTTGTTTGGGAAGATCCGGAGCGCCATTTCGCGCCATAGTCTGATAAAGACTCTGTCTCCTACAGATTGACAGTATGGCCAGCTTCCTTTATTCAAAACCCGATGTGAGTTAAAGTGACGCTTCTGAAAGTTCTTGGCTCCATGTTAAGAAGGTTTTCAGCACTCAAAAAAATGAAGTTATGCAGATCAGCCAGTGTCGTATATGAGTGAGTTTCGCATCACTTTGTGTAATGCATCGAATAGCTCATGGTCTACATCAGATATACACCACCCCTTCTACTAAATTTATTGACCCACTCAATGGGACGAGTACTGTAGTCCCATGTTTTCATTCACTAGTTTGCAGCTTGTGTATTAAACACCATTTTTATAGCCCATTCCCGTCGTTTTGAAGCTCTTGATTTCCCTGAGGATGTTCCAAAACCTCATCAGTTTGGGGTAATAATCAGGCATAGTGAGCTGAGACAGTGTGGCATGATCTACGTATTCAGTCACGTTAGATCAATGACAGTCCTACGTAGAACCAAGCCAGTTGCTTTAACCGTCTACGAGTAAGCAGTTTTGATTCTGGACACCATCTGATGGACTCTTTCATCACCTGCTTGTATTATCCCAATTGTCCGTAGCTCTTCCAAAAATATACCACATTATTGGAAGAAGGCTCAAGAGTTAGAGGTCTGATTATTAACGTGTAAATAGCTTGTATCTCTATCAGAAAAGTTTTTTTAAGCTGGGATGATATTGATCCTGGCTCCGGTTTTATCTGATACAAAGTGTGTTTCAGCGATAGGGATATCCTTTATGTAAATACTGGTCTAAGTACAAATATCCGACCTCTTAGAATGTACTTGTATACTGGGTGTCGACATATCTGTAAACATATCAGTAAAGATATGAGTACATTGACTGTTATGTTGTTGGTCATATTGCTATAGCCGAAATTAGCAATAAGCAAAGGGAAAACCTTTCCTGACGAGAAGCGAAACAGATTTTTGTTAATCCCCGCGTTGAAATTATCGACTAATACAAGATGATAATCATTAGCTTACGTCTAAGGCATTAAGTTGGCCCTAACCTCCGGCATTTTTTACCTATTTGCAGTTTTGATTTCGGTCAAACGGGATGGCACTGTAAAACTGCTTGCATGTTGCATCCTTTGTGCACGATTTGATGTATACTTAAATCTTCAGCGAAGAGAAATCTGTCAGAATTCACCTTGCTCAGAATATCGTTAAAATTGATGCTACGGTTTAGTGACCCAAGAATTACGTATATTGTCACGTCTGTTTTGGCGTGCACTCGTCACTCATTACACGGAAACTAATACAAGAGAACTTGGTGGCTTCGTCAGTCAATCCTTTAGTCATCACCTTGGTGACAGACGACTCCAGCTAAATGATGTGATCAACATAGTAGAGGTTTAGTCGATTAAGAGTGAATTATATCTGTAGGCATCCAGGCATCTCCGTCTTTGGCAGTGCCTTAAAATGATTAGTATAGGGCACTGCCAACCTTTTATCTCATAGTCTATTCTGTACGATAACTTGCTGTGTATCTTCTAATGCGATAATCCATTTGGAAAAGCAACGTCTTTTTATGTTACTTTTATAGAACTAAGGTTGTGCTAAGCAGTTTCTGAGTCTGTTTGTCTTCCTCCGCTAAACAGCATTTCAAGATCAATATGATATTATCAGCACCTGAGGTTGAATATGTTTGCGTAAGTCTTGTGATCACTGGTATCAGACTGTAGCTGTGGCACAAAAACTTCATCAATTTGCATGGCTTTGATTGTAGCATATTAAAAAGGAGTATTCAGTTGGTTTTACTTGCGTACAGCGATACCAATGCTTAAAACTCTAACTTGTTCGTATGTCACTGTGACTTTTCAGCCCCAATAAATTTTCCACTAAGTTTTTGTAGGCCTATCATCTGATCTACCTTCGTGTGTCACTCTAGGTTATTCACTTTCCAGTGCCAGCAGCCACCAATTTATAAAAAATTAAAGACGTTTTTGTTTTGGCCCTTAAATCCGACTAGCCTTGCAGGCCTCTGTTTTAAAACGAAGTGATTAGACTTGTGCGGGCTTTCATTTGCTTACTTATTTGCTGTACTCATTAAGGGTCTTCAGTGTTTTTATTATATGAATGTTGCTCCGAAAAGATTCAATGTGATTAAAACTAAACGTACTGCGCAAGCCATAAACAGAGTTATGTAATCAGTTCCAGCAGGATCATAGAGATTGAACCCTACTGATTCATTTGCTTTTCACCAGAATGTTTGCCACCAATACATAAAGTACTGTCCTATTTTTCCTTTCTTTACTGTATGGCAGTGTCCATGTACTTGAATGATACTCAGTGCCGTTAGCAACTATAGGTTTACTCAAAAGATGTTAACGGCTTTCATGGAACAACGCAGATTACCGGGTAATTTTCTAAGCTTTTTGTACTTGTAGGCGCAACAATATATAGTGCTGATGCAGAAACGCTCTGATAGGACAATGGGCCTTTTTACGGATGAACCAGTGTCCGATACTCTGTGACGTCACTGAGCGCGTTAACATAACCGAGGCTAAAGAAAAAATCTGAGTTTCTTCTACAATAAGCATGGCACTCATAATAAGAGATATCAGGAATTTTTACCTCTAAAATTACCATTCTCATTTGTTCAGTGACATTCATGAAACATTTTTATACGATTTCAATGCATTACCCAGATCAAAATAATGTCAAGTTAATTTATATTGTATTCTTAAGTTCAACTACTTGTCCATGTTGCTTTCAATATGGAATATCAGGAAACTTTTCTTGGTTTCTGGAATTTTTCGGCCATCCGCCTAGTATTTGTGGGTTTTTAATTGTCTCATTCGCACAACAGGCTGTTTAGATGTTTTGACCCTCATCTTTGCCTCATCTTCTGAAACGAAGCAGCTTTACTGTTTTTCTATTACCTGAACTCATTGACAGTGTTTTGATTCACGTTAGTCAAAACTAATTAGCCACGCATCCAAATTGCGTAGTTGATAATCGAAACACAAGACAATATAGTTCCAGGCATTCTGCATTTTAATGTTTAGGCTGTGTCGTATTTCCAAACAGTTTAACGAGTGTAAGCTGAAAATAATTTTAGCTACTGACTATATAGTTTGTCAATGGTTTCAGCATATCGCACAACTAGATCCCCCCGGTGTGACACGGTCAGATGGATGTTAAAAAAGACCTGTCTCAAGATTTGATGCAAGGAGTTACGTCATCGTCAAAGCTTTCCCGAGAGATGACTCACCTAAGTTCACTTCCATGCCAGTTTTTAACCAAATGTCGGTATATTTTTTCTGTACCGCCTAAATTATATAAATATTTCTGCACGCCAGAGTTTCTTAACAAACCCTCTGTAAAGTCCACCAATAAGAGTATTCTGGTGCTCGGTAATAGTCAGTTCATCACTCAAAGGTAAGCTTTATGAATGCTTGCCATTTTATGGTGACTTAACACTCTGAAGAATGTGCGGTTTGTCAAAATCAACGTCAACTTCCATGGCAATTTCTATAGGATAGTTTTGTGTTCATCAAAAGCAAGCAACTCATAATGACTGTTTGCTGTCCTTCCCCCTTACGAGAAATCCTCACTTGCTCAGATAGCCTTCAAGATGTCTATGAACAGAAACATCCACTGTTACAGCCTTGATAACTCGGCACAAAGCAAGAAACTAGGGATTAATTTGACTGCTCACCTTGGAACACTAAGATGAATTTGCATAAATTTAATAATTGCCACGCACTGCAAATTTACTTAAAACATGCAACATTAGCCCACTGCCTTTGCTTCAAGCGCAATAAACGAGTGTCTGAACGAGCGCAGAGTACAATACCTAAAGAGATGCAAAGTTTCGGCAATCGGATGTTGCACTGGAAGGCCTACAAAGTTTAACTTATCCTGCGTCATATGCATAACGCTAGATAAGGACCACATCTTTACCTAACACATTCTGAGAATCCAATATAGCCAAGCAAGTGTATCACAAATAGTAAGGTGTATTTTGTTTTTGCCAGTAAGGCAACTGAATCTCATAAACTGCTAGAAATGTAGTTGCTCAACCATTTTCTAAACACTGCTTTTTCAAAAGCAGATGTATTCTCCGTTATTGGTTATAATTACTGATAAGAATAAAAGTCTAAGAAAAGTTAAGAATATGAGCAACTGTCTGACATTTTACTAGGTTTATAGCATGTGCAACGCAATCCAAACCAACTGACTGGTCTAATTCAGCATCTCCAAGAGTTAGGAGGAAAGAAACATTTCATTGCCCAAGTGTTGATGAGTAAAGCTATGGTTTTGAAGTGAAGATTGATCCTCCCCATCTTTGTCAAAGAGAATTCCAGAAAATTTTACTTAGTCACCAAAGCTTTGTACCCACAAACTTTGCCACAAAAAACTTGATGGAACATTTTCCCCTCACTTTTCTGCCCTACTGGTGTCGTCCAGATGTTTACCGTGCTCCGTCATCTGAGTATGAAATTGGTATAGAAGAGATTAACTTTCCTTGTAGTGTAAGTTCTGTAAATGTTCCATACTGACTGCTGACTCGAAGACCTCAGGGTGTTTGGTGAATAGCAAAGTTGGTGAGTGTAATTTAATGTTGTGGTTACTGTCGACGTTCTGACTTTAATTTCTATTACAGGCTGATGCCTGCTTGAGCACTTTAAAAACGGTCTAAATAACAGTAGATGCATAGTTTCCTCTTTACTCACTGATAAATTCATCTCCGACTATGAAACTATTCAGACGTTTGCCACTTGTTTTCATACAACAGTAATATTTATTTTGTTCTAGCACCATGAGTGAATGTGAGTGGAGGTTGTGAGTGTGTTTTTATGGGGGGGAGTCAAGTAGCAACTTTGTTTAATTCGGGTAAAGGGTATTCCTATACTCTACTTCAAGACAAAATAAACTCTACGGAACCTCAAATGAAATTGGCGAGGAAAACGTACTTATCCGTTGGTTTTATAAACGGAGAGTGAATTGAACAAAAAGAACACAAAAATGATCGATAAACAGTCTAATTCATGAAGACATTTATGAGTGACAATCATAGGTACCTGACAATAAGAAGAATCCAAATACAGAATAACTCACCACTTTTTTTAATTTAGGTGAATTACGTTGAATAATTTACGAAATTTGGGTATTACAGTCTCCAACAATCGATGAAGTGTAAAAAATAGTCCCCGGTGGATGCCAACGTTTCTGAAACCCAATGAAATGTCCAAGCTCCTCAATGGTCTATAGCCTCAACTATGATGTTACCTTGATCTGTATCCGAATAGTTCTATTGAAGACATTCTTGAGGAGTGATACAATGACTGTGTTAATAAAAAGCCAGACTGACAGAGAGAACTTCAGTCCAGTAAAGGAATGAAAACCATCCACTCTTCTTTCTGGAGCTAATTATCCTCCATCTCTTTTGATTCTACCCATTTCGCGTGACTCAATTCCAGTTACGAGACCGACAAGTTTTCCACAATTCTTTTTTTGTTTTGCTGGTAGGTAGTTTTGAGCTGAAAGTAAACTAGTCTTATGCGTATTGATTGGTCAAGTTCTACCCCAGGGATATCAATCAATGCATTATATGCCATCTTGCAGTTTACGTGGTCTTTTGGTCTGTCCTTTTGATGGGTTCTATCCCTAGGAGAACTGTACAGCCTGGTCATTGTTGGATCTTGAGAAGGACAGAACAGGAGAATTGGGTGGGCCGTAAAATGTAGGCCGAATCTCGGATGAAGTATACATCAACTTAATCATCAAGTTTCACCTAAATGAAGATTTGGAGTTTAGTTCATCCTGCCCAGGCTTTTAAAGTTTGACATCCTTCAAGATAATCTGGCAAATCTTGATAACATGGCTATGTTAAACTGCGCTTCATCTAAGGCTTACATGCCAGCCATTTTGCGAGGTTGGCAAATATCCACCGGATCAGCAACCAAAAAGGCCAATCTTTCCTCACTCAGTAGTATATTGCAGATCAAAATAAGGGCTAATGTGCTCCTGAAACGATTATTTTTCATTTTGTTATATATAGTGTCTCCAATACTCCGGAGCATGTATCAAGCCGCCCTTTAGTTTCAATAATGTATTCACAGAAATTTGCAGCTTCTGCTTTCAAACATGGGGAATTTCACCTAAGAAACATACTGTTCATACAAATGATGGTTGTTCTAAAAAATTCAAATTCGGCTTTCACCGACGGATAACGCACTAGGTTGTACATCAAAGTGCAACAAAGTTGCGTGATTTTTTGTTTGATGCTGAATCAGAAACTTTCAGTCAGAGAACTACAATAACCACAGTCTAAGAATGACTTGAGGAGTGTGTTCAGTTTGAAAGAGAATTTTCGGTAAATTAAGTCACAATGGTACAACTGTGGTACCGATGCAGCGACCAAAATTCATTCATAGAGTGTTTGCACCATGTAGATTCTCCACTTCTATGCTTGTGTGGCTGTACATGACTTGCTGATATTTGTTTATTCGTCCCCCGTAACAAGCGAGCTTATTTAATACAACCCGGATACGTTAGGCTTCTTCTAAATTCGTAATAACCGGGAAGTGTTCACCAAAAGTCCTTGTATTCTCGAAAGCAATTAGCTTTGCGATTAGGGAGTTTTATACAAACTTGTCGATCACACCAGGTTTTGTGACCACCCAGTTTTTCTTCGAAGACCATCCTGCAACTTGACGCACACTCTTTGACGTCACAACAATTCGTTTTAGCTCCATAAACGTGGAGCATCTTTCACCGCTTGTTTCAAAGTAGATAAATTTTATTTAGGCTAAACGCAAAGAAATGTGGCCAAAATAGGTGTTTTCAATATGTGCACCAGCGACAGTTTTGCTGAGACAGACTACTAACTTAATTGACTGGTAAATTCCATAAGTGCTATTACGGCTTGTGTGGGAGATAAGATGCTCATGCGACATCAAATAAAGACAAGCATACATGCCTGTTACAGTCCATAGTGCTTCAATCTGGATGCAGAGAGACCCCTAAATTTATTCACCTTGCCTGAAGGACCTACAACTCCAATATGTGTTTCCGTGAGACGCATCGACAGTCAGCTTCGTTCTACGCAAGACCAAAAGAAACCTAATAGAACCTCAGTAATCTGATCACGCATAAATACCTGTTTTGTTGCCTCAAATTGATCAACTCTGTCTGAAGAGTTCAGAGGATTAAGTAAATCGTTTACACAATGCACGTGCGGTCTTACCGAATAACGGTGTTATTTCCTTGTGAGACTTATCTGGTAGTCCTGTGCTATCCCCTGGTCCTCCAACTTGAATTGAAAGCGATCTACGTTCCTGACTCCACACCTACAATTATTAGTTAACTTTGATCAGATAGGTTGTGCAAGATTCAGTTGTCGGCGGCGAAATGAGGTCAGAGCACTTCCAGCCGTTCGTTGTTCCATTGTTGCTTGGATGGCGCACGCACAACAACAAGCACATTCGGAGCGCAAACAATGGTATGTTCTCATCTACAGTCGATACCTCCAAAGGGGTGATGTGTTAGTCAATCCTACATGTTTGAACGCTAACTGCAGGTGCCAAAACGGCCTCTTCGACTTAGATTGAGGAAACAAAAGGAGCCTTGCAAGAAAAACCCCCTTAATTGACTATGCACTACCTGACGAAACCAATCTCCAATAAGACGAGGGTTCGAATTTTTTGAACCTGTACAGTGGCAGTTCTTTCGGGAGTAGGAATAATAAAATACCATTTCTGTGGGAACAAGCAAAAAGCAACGCAGTCTAGTGGCGTCGTAGCTTAAAAGCTTTAGCTTCACGTACGACAAGTGTAGGGTGGTTTTCGCCAAACACGTGCCTAGGAAACATAGCACTCAAAAGGAAGGCCGTGGATCTGTTGGTGTTCAGAGATGTGCATGATTTGGAAACCTTGACAGCCAGAGAGAAAATTTCTTGTGAATCTTCCTGCTGCAAACTTCCGTTGATTTGTAGTACCAATTGTGTAAAAATTCGCCTAATGCGACTCGTGACCTGTTTGGACGAAACAGTGGTACACACATTCGTTCATTTTATTATTCTAATTTTCGAACTCAAATGATCCAACTTTGACTCTGCAAAGATTTTCTGCCTAGATGTTTGGTCAAGTTTCGCTAGAATTGCCGTAGTAGTGCCCACTCTTTCTCTCTCTCTCTCTCTCTCTCGATATTTTGGGTGTTAAAATGTTCTGTCTGTGGAGTTTGGCAATGCTGATCACGTTTTTCTACAGTATCAACCAAATGAATGTATGTTCACACTTGGCCTTAGTTGGGTGTATTAATGGATGCAATAACCAAAGAACAAAAGCCATGGAATTCCCACTCTATCTAAGCCTTCATTCGATAGCTAACTTTTGCATAATGTAACAATGCTATTATTCTATTGTTGGTACTTCTGGTCAGCAGTGGGTGGACGACTCCAATACATCTCCAGGCATATCCCACTTTCACGTAGTCTTTTACCATTTCGGCATCTGTGAAAACCTCTTCCTGTATTCCGGCAGTTTAAATCAATGCACTCTAGAAAGCAACGCCTGAGCTACTGTGGAAGTCACAAAGGGGATCACTAATGGCACTATCAGGTATCAAGTGTTGTCCTCCTAGTCATCATCATTGACTGTATGTCATCAGTGTTCAACATCGATGCTCCACTGCTGTAGGCTGAGGTATGAAGCTTAGGTTTTTCAGACAGCAAGCGCCTCGGTAGCTCGAGCGGTAAGGCACCCATTCACTGAGCAAGAAATTGGCGAGCAGTATCCGTCCAGAGGCGTATCTTTTCGTTCAGGCTATGTGCGCTAAAACCTCTCAGTTTAGCAGCCATCCAGCCTTTTACACTTTCCAACAATTCTGGTTAAACCCGCACAGAATTTATTTAGGAAATATGCTGCAAACAGAAGTAAATTCCATAACAAGTCCGATAGAAAGTCGAGCACTCTGCTACAGACAGAACTTTATGTTGATGCGCGCTTCTGAACCAATGCTCTAATAATATTAAATGGTAGCTCCATAATCTGGGTAAAAGCAGTGAACTGGACGACAAATATATGCTTCGGCCAATCGGTATTTCCACTCAACTTGTGAGACCACGGAGATATGGTGGACTCAGCTTTCAATTGAGTACTTTTCTGCAGTAGGCGAGACAAGAAATCCGTTCGATTCCTAATAAAATCACTGTTTCTCCGAGGAATATACGAATATACGGCATGTGTAAAGGCAGGCACATGTGAGGGCATGCATGATTCAGTGTTAAACAATGTTAGACTAACGTGGACTGCTGACTGGGGCTCCCAGGTTCGAACTTGGTGCAGGTGGATCATATAATGGTAACATTTTGTTAGACGTCAAACAGTTTAATTTAACTGGATTTGTCGTTTGAGATAGTGCTTAAATAAACGTGCTACACATTTGTGTCCTCACTTTCCAACTGTGCCGGTATTCAAGCTATTCAATTATTTCAGGTGTGGGGTTTGCGGGATAAGTATTTTGTTCATATTCACAAAACTCTCGTTTGAACGGTCGTCCTCCTGTTTTGGCGTAATTATTCTGGTGAGTCAACATCAAAGAGGTGCATTGGACTCGGGTTTCACTCTTACTACAGCTCATCAGCAGTGCATATCCGCGATCTTCCGAAATGAAATAAAAACAGGGTGCGCACTTTTCACCAAGTTATTCAACCGCCACACTGAAAGGTAAACGAGCTTACCCCAATAAACCTGACCCATAGTTCTTTCTTAAGCTGAAATTTCTTCCGAAAGCGAACAAATGAGGAAAATGTTTTTAAATCCGACGTTGATGTCAGGGTATGCTAAACAATAACAGAAACGACAAAAAAGGAGAAAACAAGGAATACGAATCGGAGCAAAATCTGAGGTCCTATCGCATTTAGCATATCGAAATGCATACAACAATACTAGGTGTCTTTCTGATGTCAAATAATCTACACGTCGCCTCTTCGTTTACAACGCGGATCATCTTCGCCAGAAACAAATCAAGTTTGAAAATAATTTCACCAGTTTAGAACGTCGTGAATCTTGAGGGGTTTTCTTCGTCTTTTGGAGAGTTATGAAAAGCTAAAGTGCTTTTAGAAAGCACTGATAAAGTTTTACTCCACCGCGCGGTGTCAACAGGCTGATTAATTCGCTCTACGTCCACTGAAACATCCCATCGTCCTCAGTGTTACGGATTTCTTGCTCTTCTGATTTCGAGCACAAAGGAAACGGCTCATTTCCAGAATCTTGAGAAGGCATAATTAGCTACTTCTACCATCTTCTTAGTAAGTATGCTCCCTATCCATACAACGAAAGATCCTTCCACATTCAACACGGTCATGTAATGCCACTCGAGAAAGACGTCGTCATTGTCAGTAAACCAGATTTGAATCTTGGAGGGTTGAGTAATTTACCATTTGAACGACTTTAGATTTGTTTATTTGTTGTTTGTTTGTTTGTCTTTGTGGCATGCGCTAGCATGTGCATGAAAAACTGACTGCGTGAGATCTCTGGGGCACATAAAGTTGACCAGAGTATTCACGAGTCCTCAGTTTGTATCAGAATATAACTGTCAGTTTAAACAAAACTCTTCAAGGTGAAACACCGTGGACAAAATCTTCACCAACCTCTCCAGAAATGCTTGGATTATTCAATCTATCAACCGTTCAGAGAGCGCTTTGGGCCAGTAGCCCAGTCGATACCGTGGTTCTAAGGCTAGACAGAAATATGATGGCGTCTTTTATCCACGGTTTTGGATAATGGTCGAAAACAAAAGTGGCGCTTCGTTTGCGCGCAAACCTCCAGCCAACTTCAAAAGACCAGTTTCATGTGTGACTTTACCAATCCCCGATGCTGAAATCAAACAACTTAAAGATACCGGGGTCCTCAAACCGACGAGCTACTCTTCATGAGCCGCGTCAGTCGTGGTTCTCGAAAAGCGAATGGTGCCATTCGTATCTGTGCCAATTTCTCTACAGGTCTGAGTGATGCCTTGAACGATCATCATTATCTACTGTCTTTACCTGGCGGTATTTTTACCGTGATAAACGGCTGTGCGTATTTCGCAAAGTTGGATCTTTCGGAATCCTGCTTGCAAATTGAAGTCGCAGGGAAATTCAGACCTGTTCTGACGATTGATACGCATCATCGCCCATTCCAGTAAATACGAATGCCATTCAGAGTAAAAACGGCGCCAGATATCTTCCAGCAGACTGTGGACACGGCACTGTGTGATCTGATCGAAGTTGCCGGATACTTGGACGACATCATCGTCGTGGAGGCTACTAAAGAAGACCTTCTGTCCCGGTCGAACGGATAAATGACTGTAGATTCCGGCTAAAGATGAAAAAATGCGAGTTCCTCTCGAGTTCTGTGAAGTACCTTGGTTTTATTATTGACAAAATGGCCGTCTACCCGACCCGTCAAATACTGACGCAATTTTGAGAAAGCCCTCAACATTGAATTTTGTTGAACTCAAGTCATTTTTTGAGTTGATTAGTTACTATATTGCATTAATGCCAAAAATACATCTTCAACCAAGGGAATGATCAGGCGACTGTGTGCTTGCATTCGGAGAAGCGAAGAGGCTGTTGCACTCTGAACTTCTACTCACGCACTTTAACCCAAAACCGCCTACCATCCTCACAACTGACACATCGAACCATGGAGTTGGGGAAGCCATATCTCGCGCAATCCCCGATGGAAAGCAAAAGGCGATCAGTCATACCACCCTCACACTGACACATCGAACCATGGAGTTGGGGAAGCCATATCTCGCGCAATCCCCGATGGAAAGCAAAAGGCGATCAGTCATATCACACTGTCGCTAGGTCCAACTAAACAAAATTACAGTTAGATTGACATCATTCTTGGGGTAAAGGGGTTCCACAAAATGTCTTACGGTCGACATTTCGTACTTGTGAAGGAGCTGTAAATGGTTCCAAGCAATATACCCGGGTCTACGCAGTCATCCGTCTACAACGGTGGGACACGATTCTGCTTGGCTGCAACTTTATCATAAAGCATGCGTCCAGCGGGAAAATATGGCGGGCGGTGCGCTTGCGCGCTTGATTCCTTCTCGTGAGACAGAAGCAGAAGATACCGTCATAGCAACCGTTATTGTCGAAGCAAAAGTTCGTGCTGTGGTGTTGGCGACCATAAAATAACTACCACGACTTTTGACACGGTCCAAAAATGACAGCGTACTACGGAATGCAATAGACTACCACCAAACCGGATGATCAATAACCTGTCCATCAAGAGAACTGTGGCAACTCGACGATGAAGTTGATTTAGCTGCGGTAATGTGACCGTTTTCTCTCTGGTGACCGAATCGCCGTTTCCACCAAACTTCGCCACCGAGTTCCAGTACAGTTTCACAATAGATATCCACGGATAAGCCGCATGAAGGCCCTTGCTCGCAGCTATGTTTATCAGTTCGGTGTGGATGAGCACACAGAGTCGGTATGTCGGAGCTGTTTCCAATGCGCAGCTACCCAGAAGTTACCCAGCAGACGGTCACCGTAGACTGGGCCACAGTCAGAAAAACAATTTTGCGCGAACATTTAACGGACAAAGCTTCCTCATTGTTGTTGATGCATTAGGTAAGTGGACTGAAGTGTTTGTTATGTACGATACAACAACGATATCAACCGTCACCAAACTGCGTTATTTGTTTTCAAAATTCGGTATTCTGACAATAGTACTCAGCTTACAATCCATCTCCGTCGTCAATCTGACGTGTCTAACTGCTGTTCACGTTCTAGTGTCTCAGTGTCGGGAAAAACTCGCCAACAAGGAATATAATAGCCTTTTTGCGAACAAGCGAGTGCGAAAGTTACAGCGGGACTCACGCTATTTAAATGGCACTTGATATTGATCCAGGCTGACTGATCGACATTTGGTAAACGTCCATTATCATCGACCGCGCTACCAATTATCACCATAGGCCGTGGCGTATCTGAGCACTCGTCGGCCGTTGCTGAATTGATTGATTGATTGGTTGATTGATTGACTGGCCTGGATGCTTTCCGGCTTTTCTATTGAAATTTTGGTAGGGTTTGAGGGTCTGAAGAGGTTCCGAGCCTCCTGGGAATTAATCTGACCTTTTTAACACTGAGTTGCTAGTACTATTTTTGATATGGGCCTTTTGTAGCCTAATAGCCACTGGCGTAATTCTGTGATGAAATCCCCCTAAAAAAGTCAAATCGTTCAGATGGGGGTTTATCAACAAATGCGGCACTGTGAATATAACATTGAAATTGTAAAATCGTAAAAACTCAAATCATGGGAGTACCCCAGCTTCTGCACACCGGTTTTGGATCCGCTAATTCCAAACGGGATCCCAAAGTTCACACCGACTCAAGGCAAGGTGGCCACAAGGTAGTGAAACCTACGTGGGACGAGAAGGTCAAGGGGTGGTTTATGTTCAGGCTAAAGCGAGAAAATCGGTATCGACGCAAAACAGAAACCACAAAACATGGAATCGCGCTTTACATAATACAAATAGAGGAGAAGAATCAACAGTCTATGGGCATCGAAAAATCGTCTCCACGTCTGTGAATATGCATCAAGACAGAAAATTCAAAACATACGTTTTCAGTGCTGTGAAATCTGCACAAACGGGAATATAAGAAAGAATTGATGTATTCCCACTCAGGAAAAACTTACAGCTTCGTGAAAACAACCGTAGGGCACACACCAAGGCAAGCACCACCCGATTACGTTGGCGGCTGATCTCTCTGTATATCTTGATTGCTGGTCCTCAGAATTAATTTCATCATTGCTCGGTGCATTCCAACTGATGTTTCAGCGCTATACATTACAGACTCTTCACATTTTAGTACACTGCTAAAAGGGCATATTCGTTCATTTCAGTGGCTAACTACAAAATGGCCACCGACCTGAGAGCGTCTTCCCAGTGTTTTCATTTGTGTGCTTTTATCACATTCCAAATACCGTTTTTACAACGCATATTACAAGCAGAATCGATCGCCTGGAATAACCTTTTAGAATGAAAAATATCAAGGACTTAAAAACACCTTCCAAATGACGTCAGAAAGCAAAAATGCCGCACAATTACCCGAAAGTTTAACAAATTCCCTATTTATATGCTTTGCTGATACCTACCCAGCATGGCAAACCATATAGTCCTTGTTTTTCCATAAGGAACCAAGGACAATTCCACGGGAGAGATTCCCTAACTTTGAGGCTGTAACTTCAGCACCCAAAATTTAGGAGAGTTTTAATCATTGGATGCAACTGGCTTCGTGAGTGACGTGCACATAAACTTGTTTCCGGTTCCGGTTAGTTCTCTTCTTGAAACGCTTTGAGCGTGGCAAAATACCGGTTCCGTTTGCTTTAACCCAAATAATCGTGCGAATGATATTGTACGAAGCGTCTGTATTGAAGTTGGAACAGTGATAGTACTGTTGAAATACAGAGAAGCCTATATGGGTATGGGTCGTCACGTAAAATAGGATTTACACGGATGCGCGGGGAAGGTCCTGTGTGCTCAGTCCCCGGAGAATTGGGCTTTCGTCCAAACAAGTGAATAGATAGTGTACCGGCAATAGTAGCTTTGAAAACATTGGTATCTTCTGTGATTTAGACCCTCAGATGTTTCAGGTAAAAGGAAAGGCGGTTTAGCTTGAAAGCATGCCAAAACAGCATCAGGGTGGTCTTACCTGAGGGTATTTCTGTGTGTCAAGACACGCCTATATTCTTGAAGACGCTTGAGCTATCCACATTAAAGACAAATAACTTTAGGCCAATAAAACGGATCTGCTGATATATCCTCATGTTTCCCGAACACCACAATTTACACTGAGATACAGTTATCAACTAGTAAGCACTCGGGAAGAACTCACATTGTCGTTGATTCTGTGAAAAACTTTTCTGCTACTCATATTCAATAAAATGCGATAAATAATGTGAGTGTAGTAAAAAGGTCAACACATTCTTCTCACTTCCAAGGTACATGAACTCCTCCTGTCATAAGCTTTCTGGCGATAGAAACAGCTACACACTAAAGAGGGCCTATTTGCATTTCTCCAAACAGCTGATTCACTCCCTAAGAAACAGGAATAACTGAAATGTTCTGGGCTATTGACGCATAACCACATGTTGAGCTGAATGATCGAATTCATAAATACCACTAACACTGTTTGCCATTCTTTCACCCAATTCTTGACAAATGTAAGCTTGACTAGACCAACTGACTGGCCTGGGGCACGTTGTAACAAAGCTCGGCGGTAATACTGACCAGTGAGGCTAGAAAATGAGGTAAAGTGACGCACAAAACGCTCAGGTTTCATCGGGGCTGTCAGAGTGGAGCACCTCAAACACTGCTGATAAATCTGCTTTCCGATAATTACCGTTTCTCTCATTTTGTTACATGAGTGCTTGTTTTCACAGGGTTGCATAACCAGACTGAACGTTATTTCACCTTCTTCATCTTATTCAATCTCCATAATATTGACACTCACGTATTAGACGATGGGTTGTGATTTGACCTCGTCATCTCCTTGTGTAGTTTTTAAGTGACAAATCTGGAGAACCTCCATGATAGTGTGTCAGTTCATGTTAAGTTAAAGTGAAGAAAATTCTTTTCAAAGCACAAATAAGAAAAGCAGGATGAATTGAGTCTTCCAATGAAACCCAGTTTAAAGAGGAAGTCTATATTAAGAATTCATGCATATAAAAAATAATAAGGCTTACTCAGTATGTTTTCATAAAGGAAACTACTCACAAGGTTGCTGAAAACTCTCCGACAACCCACGACCGGTTTCGCTATTCTTGGGGCTCATCAGCTAGGCGCAGTCCCCGAGTTTCCGTCAACCTTATGTTCCACTTGAACCCAAATTGGACTGTTTTCGACTGTTCATCTGCAAATCAATTTGGTTTTCACGACAGATTAAAGTGAATCTATCGTCGGAGTTTCCTTCATGAAAATATACTGCGATATCTCGAATATCGTGCCAACTGAATCATGAGGCGGCCTGTGTGCAGCACATTCAGTTGTAGAATAGCATAAACGAGAGATACAGTTGAGTCTCTCGTGGGAACCATATCGATTTGCAAATGAATGTATTTCTTGAAGGCTGACTCAGATTCGGAGACTATTGCTACCTGGTGAGCCCCGGACAAGGAAGTTGCCGTCTACTACCTACAATGGGGATGAAAAAATTAAGTAGGCGCAGAATAAACGTCTGAATTTTACATTTTCGCGAGTGGTCGCACATTTCGTATTCTCAATCTTATCTGTCAGGTGTAATGTCCCTAAGTCTCCTTATATTCGACAATGTAAGAATTGCAAAATAGTAAGTCTAAAATGAGCAAGTGGAAATGTTCTGCATGAAATATTCACAGAGACCCTTTTGATTGATTTGTATTTGATCTAGAATATAAGGTATGAGAAAGAGTCTGGGGTAATGCCATAAACCATTGATTTGTCAAATTTTGCAGTTTCCAGACGTGTGTTTATCCCCACACGTCTCTAGTTGGGTAAATATGAGCTAACACCGAAAGAGCTTACGGCGGTGCCCAATTGGACAATCTCTAATATAGTATGCTTGTGAGCTTTCACCAGTTTTGTTAGAAATAAACGCCCACAATGTAATTTCGTTCGGAAACATCCGGTCTGAATTCTATCCGAATTAAATGAACACTCAGCTTTATTACATTTTACAGTCGCCCAGACGTTTCGAAAGTATCGATGAACTATGTAATTTCGGATTCTATGCCTTCTCTCTTCATGGTACCTGAAACTGGTAAATGCTAGACGGTTCTTCACTGTATACACCTCAACTATAAATGTAGGTTCACCCATAAGGGACACCAAGTAGACGTGGAACTATGAAGAGCCTAGAGTGTACTAAAAGAGGAGAATACAACGAGGCGTGATTTTGAGCACTGCACTTGGTACCATCTGTTATATTTGGTCTGTAGTATTCCGGCACCCTTGGCTCCTCCACTTTCTTAACTCCTACGTAGAATGTTGTCTGATGAGATGAGGTGGCATAAAAAAGTTAGAATCGTTCGTCCTGCAGATGTCTGCTTTGAGATGTGCAAAGGAATATTTCATTGATCAATCATAACTTCATTGTTGTGTCTTAATGAATGGTTGTAAACAACAATAATATCAACTACTCCATTGTATTATCTGACCAATTTATCTTATAGAAAATGCGGGTTGCAGTGTTCTCAGACTATCAGAAAAGTTGAAGGTCATTCATTTTGAACTTTTCTATTATCAAGGCAGACGCTTTAGTTCCACACAACAATAGGGTACGTCATGAAGTTCATCCACGACATTCTGAGGGCATGGAGCGTTATCAACATACTGACATTTAGTATAAACCTGTTCTAACTTTCTCTTCCTATTTTTTCTTTGTCCACCCACGCCAAACTATTCGGTTTTGTCATTTCTGTCCATGTCTGCATTTATATAATAGAATTCTTTATATATGTAGAATAATTTCCAAACTGTTTACGCAAAGAACTGCATGTCCCTTTCTATATCCGAAAGTGATGAACGATGGCATTTCACCCACGGGTTAGCTCGTAGTCACATGACCCTCAAGAACATCCGCCCACCCCTTCATGCAATGACAATTTTTGGGTAGTCCCGTAGGGAATAACTGTGATGCTAATCGTTGATGATAAACTGTTACAAAATGCGGTCATCGTGACTGAAATGCTGTAACTGATGACTTGAAAATTACGGCATCCATAATACGAATATCGATTATTTAGTTTCTGACTTGAAGAAGATGAATACTGGGTAAACCTTGATTAAAAGTAAAAAGATAGACGTTGTTTATGGGGTCTGTTGCTCCTGTGCGACTCGTCAACTGACCAGACTAGAGTAGGCTAGTTTTTTGAAGTTTGATACGCTCAACCCTTCTGAGTGCCTGATAACGAGGAGCCGCAGGTTTGAGTCGTGCGACTCATCAGCGTCACGTCTGTGGCTTCGCTTTTAAGCACATGTATGCAGACCATCACTTCCAACCGATGTGTGTATCTGAATGGTATCAAAATCTGCCTAAATTTGAAGGTCACTTTGATGTCGACCAATCCTGACTGTTATTTAAAAAAAACGGGATTGTCGGAGATCAAAGTGGGTCTCAGATTTATTTATTAGACCCATTTTAAATTAAGTTACACGTGGAGAAACGTTCTGCGTAAGATGCAAACGTCAGGAGATATGGTGGTACACAGGAAATGCCCTCGGATCTCGAATAATTTTATTACAGGATCGTAATAAGTACCGAACCACGAATTTTGACCTGATTCATCAAAATTTGTCGTCTCTGCTGACTTGATTCGGAAGTTTTAGTTTTATGTATCCCGGAACTGGTACTCATTTACTGATTCTCAAAAAATGAACAGGCTCCGAAGCTAAGTCTCCCCGCACATTTAGTCCACCTCTCTTGTCAAGTTTGACAACGGCCACATAACCTAAATCTTGTGACATTCAGCGTGCTAAACTGAATGTGAGATAGACCATTTACAGACCTGATGCATTCATGAATGAACAGAAAACAGAGAAGTTACTCTGCGCTTCTTTGTCAATATGTTGCGCATCAAGCATCAATTTTTCATGATTTGAGTTAGAGTCCAAAATTTCATACGTTTACCACGTTTCCTAATTGACAGTAATTCGCTCACTTGCAGTCATCAGCCAGCGCTCCCTTCACTTCCTCGTCTTTTGAACCGACTTGTTATACATACAGAAGTGATTGGGCTGTTAGCCCACAAAGCACGTAGTGAAATGAACGAAAAACAAGTTTTGTATGCTGAGGTTTGAAGGCTGTCTTCGGGCTGGCTGGTTAGATGGCATTAATCAAATGGCTTTTTAAACCGCTCTGCGACAGTATCCAGACGGTTGGGTTCCACCATCATTCACCAAGTTTACTCCGTAGACAAGAAACGGCATATTGGCGAAAGGCAAAGGTGCAAATCAGAGTTAGTTCCCCTCAGTTAGACACCAAAGGGCTAAGAAACTATTAACACAATGGATTGGTGACTGAAACGAAGCAAATTCACAACATTGCATGAAAATTCTACCCGTACAAATAACAACAGTCTTTTGAAAAGGAGCTTAATCTCGGTTTCTATTTTTTAAAATTGATTGTCTGAGTTAAAAACACCAAAATCACCATTCCGTAAGATAGTGATGTCGGAACATTGTCAAGTTTCGTCACATATTGCATAGATAACAGTACTATTCGATTCAGATGATCTATTGTCACATTCACTTCCACCTTTTGATATTACTTCCAAGTATATTTTATTAGGACCCATCAGGGGACCTTTCTGACCTTTTTTAACTTTGTGAAACTTGTACGCTCCGATTTGGTTTTGGACTCACTGACTGGGACCGTATGCAGTCGAACAACATCGTTCACTCAACGGCTTACCAATTCAAGGAGGAATTAGGCATTAATTTGTGGTGTGCATCAGAACAGAAAAATAAGCATCACACAGCAATAAGTTGAGTTATTATTGTAATACATTACTCACAAGGCTACTGAAAATTTCTCAACAGCCCACGACCAGTCCCCGGGTTTCCGTCAACCCTATGTTCTACCGGAACCCAAGTTGCACAACATTAGCGAAACACTCATTTGCAAACAAATTTGGTTTTGCGAGCGAGCCACCTGGAAACCGGGTAAATCTCTCGTAAAAGAGAGATTATTAATCCTAGAAGTCGTTTTGCAGCATCGACGCAATCGGGTACTTTTTGACCCCATATGGTACAGTTTATTGAATGACAGTCCGTTAGAGTCAGGGTGTTGCCGCTTGCAAATCAGATTGCATCTTGAGTGATTTGGAAGGGTTCAATTTGGTAAGTATTTTCCTGCCTGACTCAAACATATGCAGCTGTATTGTGTCCTGTAGTGGCATTCGTTTTACGGCCTGGGAAAACGAGAGGTTTATTGGAAACTCGTTTGAATATCCCGTTTGAGAGATCCATCGTTGTTAAATTTTTCATTACAAATGACTGTTTTTTGAATGGTGCGAGGCAGACCTTGTGCCATGTGAACCAAACCACATGATTTCTTTTGGTTCCAAATGGTCCAATTGGATGCTTCTCGATCTCTATTACGACGTTCCGAAAATTGGGGTACTGATTTTATCACTCTTGTGTTGTTTAGAGGCAATTGTCCCTTAATGCGACTCGAGTGTAGCCTAGCTGTTAAGCTCAAATGTTTTAAATTGATTGCAGCTATATTATTCATTTCCTCCCCAACTGCTTTTCAACCTGCGTTCAAATAACTAAAAGGTGTTAGTTTGATAATAAAACGTCAGAAAAGTTGAAATATGGGACTGCCACACCCTATCCCTCTGAATACTCTCAGCGAACACGCCATAAAGTTATCATACAATGGAGTTGGGTGCAATGGGAATTGTAGCATTTCCGTCTACTTTTCGTAGCTTCTGTCAGAAGTGCGTCTCTGAGGCTGCCTGCAGAAGCAGATGCCGCCCACTGATGACTCATTTACTCGTTCGTAGGTGATGTGGTTGGCGTAAATTGTATGATGACCAGTGGGCATGCAATTCATGAGAGTATTGAATTTGTTGTTCCATCGCTATGGTGTTGCGAGTGATCAGAAAACAAAAGACCCATTGTGGACATAAGGCAGACGTCAAGGATGAACGTATGGCTAACTATTCGTTATTGATTGACTGCTTCAGAGCTTCCTAAAGATATCAATGGCTGAATCCAATAATTTCTTTCGATAATATGCCTTCAGCTAGTAGTACATGGTACAAGTACGGGACAAGTGAATGACTGAGAATTTTCATGCCTAACTTCTAGAGAGGGCTGTATTTCGAATTATGCAGAGATTTTTCGCTATTTGAAAACCTCCGTTTTAAAGGAGCCAGGGGTTATTTTAAAGGAAATCTCGATTATAACAGCCTAGTTATGGTTGCCTACAGTACGTTATTTGTGAAACAACGTTTCTTTTATACTTTTAGATTGCTTGTATCATAGCAACAGTAAGAACAGACAAAAAGAAGACATTGAGATCTACATGGAAATGGTACATTGTACTAGTGGTTGTTTTGTTTTTGCAGTCTGTCCGGGGAGGGTTGGCTGAGTTGTTGGATTGTGGCTGCTTCTGTCTCATGAAAAACCAGATTTCTGATACATGTTTATCAATTTCTTGATTCTGCTAAAGAATTTTGCTACATACGGCCAGTCTGGTGACCCGTCTCGGTCACATTGTTTATGAACTTGTCGTTCTTGGACTTCAGGTTGATATACAAGAAAGTCGTGTAATGGTCATCATCCGTTGAGACTTATTCAGTTTGAGAAACATAAACGAGAAATTTCCGTATAATTCCGAATGATCAAAAGTCGTGAAAAGCTATTTTAAACGTATGGCTGCTATGGTTTGCAGCTTGGCTTTAACATAATGAGTTTTCCAGGTAGAACCAAACAAAAAAATAACCGGAGATGGGCACGGAAAAAAGACAACGAACATTACTGAGTTGGTACAGTACAGATTCTGTTAGGTGGTTTCTACAACATTTGGAGTTAGTTGCCACCAGCTGATTGTCGCGCTGTCAATCGCCGTAAAAAGGATATTTGATTTGTCTGTTTTTGGTTTCATGTGATTCCTAAAAGATCAAGGCGGCATGGTATGTTAAAAACTAGAACCTCGAGTGCTTTAAGTCTTTGATGGTTCGTCCTCGGCTCCATCAGTAGTACAAGTGACGACAAACTCGATTGTACTTTTGGTTTTAAATGGACATTATGAATAATTCCAAATTAAAAATGCTTACATGATGAGGGTGATTGGAATCATGTAGAAGCCAAGAAAAAAAGGTTTACCATTTGAAAAATGGATAACCTGGAGCAATGGAACTTCTACCTGAGAAATAGTGATTTTTTTTTAATAAAAAATCCAGAGTGTATGAATTAGGCGGTAGCTTTCGCTAGAAAGGGTGCATATTGTGATATCAGTGAGAACGAATTTCAAAATAATTGTAAAAGCGTTGTGCAGCTTTTGTCTCATGGAAGGCTAACTCAAATCATTCTGCAAAGGGAACAGGCATGAACTCCCCCCGGGCGTTTGGGTTCTTATAGTCCAGAGTAAACACGCCAAGTTTCCTCCAGAGTTCATGGTCCCATAACTTATGCCCATTACAAAACTGGAAGCCTAGATTGTTGTTTTAAATGCAGAGGAAACATTACTGTTTCTGAGCGTCTTTATCTTGTGGAACTGGTTGTAGAGGATATTCCAGTTAGATCTTTGGTTGATGTGAACACCAGCAAGCACTGCTTTCTGAGAAAAATCGACGCTCCCAAAAACAGGAAAGATAAAAATTACTCATTCTATCAATCAAATGTCATGTTCACTGACTCATACTTTTAGAGTTGTGAAACACATCGTACCTAATGTATTTTTTAGCTCTCGTCCCAGTAATGTTCCCACAGCGTCAAATTAGCTGCTTTCAAATTTGTGTGCGGTGTTTTGGTAGCTTCTTCCTCGTAGGAATGAGTGTGTTAGGCAGAACCATTGTACGGCGATATGTTCGTCATTACCAAATAAAATAGTGATACCACAATGTGAAACAGCTGAATTTTTGGATTGCTTTCAATCCCGGTTTCAAATGCTTTGCGCTTGAATTTCTATTTTGGTTTGACTTACTCTATCTGCCTTGTTTTACTGAATCAATTTATGGAACTTTGAATTCAATGGCTTGTTTATACAAGTTGAATACTGAGTTGCAGATCAAATCCATTGATAACGCATCACACTGGGAGGTTCAGCAAACACTGTCTATATACATTTTCTTTGATTTAGCGAACTTGGCGATGCCGCACAGGAGTGCATCACAGTTCGGTCAAACCAACTGCTACTAACTGACATCAAGGATGCCCAATACAACCACGTCGCTGACAACCGGAGACGCAGACGCATATTCACATTTGACCACATATTTGCGGCTCACACAGACAGTGAAGATGAGGAGGGGCAGAAACAGGTTTGTCTGAGCTACACAGTTACCCACCAACCCTGTAGATTTACGAATGCGTGGGTCAGGAAGCACTGTCTTCCATTCTGGAGGGATACAACAGCAGTTTGTTTGCCTATGGAGTTACTGGGACGGGAAAAACCTACACAATATTTGGGACAAAAGTGAGTGATTTGTTGAACGCTGGCCAAAAATTCATCGGTACTCTCTTACGCATAAAGTGACAACCGTGTAATGAAACCGCTTCCTATAAGGTGTTTTTAATTTATTTTATCTGGTGAAATCCATTGATTTTTCACAACAGATGACTGGTTCCTGACTTGTCATTGAAAACTAAGACAAGTGGTTGAATTTTTGGAATGGTGAACATAGGATAGAGTGAGATTCCCAAGCAAATAGCTCAAAATATTTTTAGGTTTGTCCTTAGACTTCAAAACGCTGTTTTTGTTGTCACTCCAATGACAATATCTGCTGGCATGTAGCTCAAAGAGTGAGTCCGGAAAGATTCGAGTTGCAACATACCGAGAAAAACTACTGTCATTAGTGCTGAATATTATGATATCTGCATTCCCATGCCATCAGAGTGAACAAAAGTTAAGCGCCCCAAAAATCCTTCTCTTGCGAGTTTGAAAGATATTCAGTTTGACATTGAAAGCATGCAAATAGATGCAAAGTGTTGTAATGAGCAGTCCATCAACAACCAAAATGGACGCACATTTGTCTATAAAAGGACACTTTTGTGATGTGATTCAAAATGCAGTACTTTAAGTGACCCTATGTCTAATAGTATGAGTGTGCTCGTGGGGGTACCATTTCAAGTTACCTTAGATCATCCTGATAATAGTCACGCATACTTGTCGGTGTCTCTTGAGCCAGAACCTTATGAAAGTGTGGCCTTCCTAGAGATACTGATTGCTAGATGCCATAATGGAACCCTAAAAGGTCCAGTTTACCACATAAGTGCGTTACACCTTCAGTTGTCAGCAACCAGGAACCTACTGCTTACAGAGTACAAAACAGCCAACAAACGAGGTGATACACATGACACAAATTTGACGTTTCTGTGTCCACTGTCTGAGGATGGATATATAGCATGCGATTGTAGTAAAAAAACAGAACCGGTTTTAAGCCAGCCCAAAGTACTACAACTACATTTTAGATCAACCGCCAGAGAGGCGGCACTTCGTCTCCAAAGCTAGCCATCAATTCTCCTACACTTGTGATAACACCTACAATATCCGACAAATCTTGCACACAATTCATTCAAATATTTGTTCTTATATCAATATTTGCTGTATAGTCGGACGACGTGTGAACTACTTTCTGGTTGCGCACCTTTGCCGTGGCTTGGATATGAGGAAATGTTATAGTATGCGTCATATTTGCTTAGTTTAATCACTCCAAACCAAGTTAGTGTGTGCAGGCACTACTTGTTATAAATTAAGCATTGTGCTATTTCTGCAAAACAGAATCCGCAGGGGGACATCGAGACCTCGCACAACTGAGTGAGTGTTAGCTTTCCAAGGTCGGACGCGATACTAAAGCACGTGAACAATCGCTCCTATCATGACAGCCGTTACTCAAGTTTGTCGAATCCGACTGTCCCACAAGATCGCATTACACCGTCAACTTTAGCTAAACAGAGGCAACAGGTGCATTTAGTGGGCGTGGTGAAGTGACTTAAAAAAGCTTACCAAAGACATTCTTGTGTGCCGGAAGAAGCATAATTTAAATATACACGTCTGACCTTCTGAGGTTGCTGCAGGTGTCCAGTGGAGAGGCTAAAAGAGAAATTGAACAGGTATCGTCTGAAAACCTTCGAATACACACTGGAGTGCGGTATTATATGCGCACTATCTTGGCAAAAATCGGCAGGATGGATCGATACCTCCTAAAGGGAAGGGTCGAGCATCTATCTTGAAGCAGCCAAATTATGAACATCACATCAAAGACGTGAAAATAAAAAGGAGCTATTAATTGACTGGGGTGACCAAGTGTACACTGAAAACAATATGAACGGATAGGTGCGATGACTAGTAAAAACACGGTTAGAGAAAATATAAATTAAATAAGAGGTTCTGGGCAGCTGATTTACTGTAATATCGATTACATGCATTTTGCGAGCAAATAAAAGGAGATGGAAATGATGTAGTGCAAGACATAGGGTTTGTGTCTACGCATGGAATCTCTGTTATCAGTGAGACAGATAAGTATTTGAGTTATGGCCACTAATTTTATACGGTGAGACTGTGAATCGGTCCAGGATACGCTCTTTGCTCACGGTTTGCCAGCGCTTTCTTTCACCCGTAGATATAATCAGGTTGGTCGATTGGTCTGGATCTATCGACCAAAGGCATGGACACCTGAATTAGGTGACACTGCATGTTCTTTGAACGGCTTCAAGTGAAGGACTGTAGATGTGCGCGATTTATCGTCCGCATTAAAAGGTTAAGCTTATTTTCTTGGTTGTGCCTCACATCGTTGAGCGTAAGGGCATTTGTCGAGAAATGTGGACGGATAGCCAATTTCAGCCAAAGTTTCTTCAGGTAGCCGCATTTGGTGCTCCAGTGTAACTGAATGAATGGCGTCCTAAATAGCGTGAATTTATGCCCGATTATTTGGAGGCCATTAAGATGTAGGTAATGCCATGTTCACACGAGAATACTCAGGTGGCATTTCTCCGTTTTTCCGCTGGGAATCTTATTTAACGAAATGGCTCCGTAATTCTGTGTAAATGACTGAACAAAATGATGTAACCGATAGAATTCATGCGTCAGATAAGAGTGTGTTTATACTGCCATGTTGTCAGCGTGGAGTCTAGATGGGGCCAGATTGTTGATTCTTCCCCTTAGTTTCTACAATTACTGGTCTACACATGCATCACTAGAGACGGGTCCTGGTGGGCTTCCCATGCCCCATAAGTATTTAATGGATGTTTATTGAAGAAAGTAGAAAACATCAAGTGAGCCATTCGGTACAACTACCGGAGATAAACTATTTTTGGTTCTTCCGGCTTTGGTGAAAGGACCACTTTTTCATCCTTTGTAAACGTGACATGAAACTGTTCCTCTGTGTGTCACTGTTACATTGTCATACTTACCAACGACTTCTTTGGAAACCGCGCTTTCTGGTCTCATCAGAGCCGTTCTACTTGGAATAATTAGACCAACCCTAAGCGCACGAAACTGAATGATCAGAGGGTCCTGCCAATTTTACAGTTGACGCCAGTCACTGCTCTTTCATGACCAAGCTTTCTTCATTCATTTTCGCTACTCTTACTGCTGATGTGTGCCATCTTGTTTTGGCAGGATTGTCGCTTTCAACAGGCCTCCGCACCTACCGATATCATTCCCTCGGGTTTGTATCGAAGTAAAGGTTTTGTGTACAGCGCCACATTCGTTTCCACGAAAATCGTCTGACGCCTCTGAAGATTAGCAAGCGTTTCATGGTTTGACAACTGTTAGCCAGTGAACCTGATTTTAATGCCAGCACTGTACTAGTGATTTCCATAGATTTGACATCCGAGACCGCTATAAGAAGAGAAAATATCAACCTATAAGAACGTATATCATTCTTCCGTCCTGGCTACATGAAAGTGACCAATAAAAAACCACCTCTGGGATAAAATTTACAAATAATTTTTTCTTATTCAGAGCTTATTATTTGTCGGTTTGTGTGACGGTGAATCAAAATTTTCGCCTTGTTTAGATGAAGTGTTCCAGAGGTGCTAATACTAGGAACAGATTGAACTCAGTGGTTGGTAGAACGGATCCTCCATTCAACTTTTTCATCATAATGGCTGTCTTGTTATTTGTGTGGATCGGCTTAATGACCGACAGAATGTCTAATTAGTGAGATGTAAAATAGACCTGGGTGTGGATGACGCTCACGCGATCCCCAAATATCGTTGAGTCTCTTGGACGCACACAAGTACAGCTGACTCTTTACTTTATGTCTACTCTGCACGACATGAGAAATATCCTCCGGGGTTTTCTCAAATATTCTAATGACCGGCTCCGCGGTTTTTCGGAAAAACGGATTGGCCATAGTAGCATAAAATGATTGGCGTAAGTAGTTACCTGGGGACGGTGTAATTGAGGAAACAAAGACATACTGTTGTCTCCCCTGAATAATAAGCAAAACGTTTGTTCCGACGTCCGCTGACAGCTGCCGTCTGACGAGAACTTCACTGCGAACATTTATCCAACTAATGGAGTAGCAAACAAATAAACATTGAAAATGCTGTATACCAGTTCGCAGACAAAAAAGCCTAACGTTTGGCCATCTATTGTTCTCTCAGTATCAACAAAAACCAACTCTCACAATAGACACCATTTATTTTTTCACTGGAAAATTCCTCAATAAGCACCTAACGGTCTGGTTTATCCGTAATACAAATATTAGGCAAGTGTAAACGAAAACATTTATTTCGGCGACTTATCAATCGGTTTCTGTGGAAAACGGCAAGAAGCGGGTTGGTTGAGTAGTACCCCTTTACCAGAAAATCGTGAGCTTATTCTCGGATCTGATTCTGCTGTCTTCGGTGTTCGCTTATAGACCAAATGATGAAAAAGACGATGTTTTGCAGCGAATGATCACCCTAAACCAAAACACAGTCACGGGCCTCTTTGAAGCTCCTCACTGTTCTGTTTAGTAATGTACAATAATGGTTGTTTGTCTGTATTACATCAAAACGAACTTCACAAATTTACAAAGTTTACTGTTAGTGTAATGGCGATATGCGAGTAGTATGTTTTCTAGTAAATCCACTTTGCGTCTCTTGAAAAGTGAGACCTGTTGCGGAATTTGTGGAGTCACTTTGTAGCATCTGCTTTGAGTCGAGTAACAGTCAATGAATATCCAAGAAAGTTCGGATAAACGTGTTCAAAGTAAAGACGGATATTCCGTTTTTGTAAACAAGATGCATAGGAGAGTTTTGCTTCCCTGACCAATAGTCTGTAACTGTTCAGTTAGCATTTTCTAACGAATGACTCCGCAGCAAAGGCCTTCTTCCTTTCAGTAGTAATAACAGTAACAGATTACGTAGTAGTAACTGTACAATCTCCCGGTTGGCTACTGACGTAAAAACCTTCTCTATGAACTGGAAGGGAGTATTTCGATGGTTTGTCTAAGTGAAGGGTGCTGACAAGGCAAAAGAAAGTTCATGAATTTCACGAAAGCAGACATTTGGACATCGGGAAGTAAGTCAGAAACAGCTGGTAGGGGGACTATAAGAGAGGAACTGATCACCTCTAAGAGAGAACGACAAGGTTCCAAAATCATCAGACGTCTTGTATTTTACCCTTTAATCAAATTTCTAGAGTGGATTACCTCTGATCGTAACTGAGTAGAAAAATATTTTAAAAAGTTATCGCTTAGCTGGAACGCCTTGTAAGGGCACGGCTACCATGCTATCATAAGAAAGCACGAGATACCGCCAGGTTGCTTAAGCCTAGACAGAGGTAAGCGAGATGACGGGGTTGTATGTGAACCACAAAAATTCCGGTCAGTTAGTTCGCGCCTTGACCACTGAGCTATCACAAGCCGACAAGTGAGTATAGAGTAAGAGAAACTAGCAATACGACGGCTGAAAAGACGCTAAAACGGGAGCGACGGTATAGATTAATTTTGACTGCCGTTTGCAAGCAGCGAGCCAACAGAACCACTGTGGTACATTAGGGTTTCTGGATTGCTTCGGACGTCCAATGAAAACCTCGTTCCTTAGGTGAAACCAGTCTATGATAAAAAGCCGAAAAGCACCGTCAATCTGCTTCATCCTTACTGGGAAGCATTAGCAGTGCATAGACCACAAAACGCCGAGGAGTCTTGAACCCGCGACAATTGGCTGATATTGTTAACGCTTAACCAAGGATCTAAGTTATCAGAATACTAGGTCACGGATTCGAGACCCCTCTGGGTTCCGTAAGGTGCGCACTGCTAGTAATTTGTAATAAGGATGAAGCAGCTGCGCAGTACTTCTCTGGATTTCAGCATAGATTGGCTTCACTGACGGAAAAAACAATAAATGGTTAACGTTGGTAGACCTGTAGTATTGTTGTACATTTGGGGATCTCAGTTATATGCAATCCAGTAACCAGATGATCATTTTGACAACACTGTGTCCTAATCTAGAAATTTATCCTATTTTAGGAGACTCTACGGTAGTGAGTGTGCAGGTTCGTCAAAGTGGATACAAATTGGGCAGCCCCTCATTGAACAACTTCCGCAATACAACCTTCAAATCAGTGACAATTTTTCGTTTTATTCAAGAGTTTGTTTTTTCGCATTCGTTCCGGTAATCAAAAAAACATCGTGAGGGTTTGGTATTCAATCTGTAGGGCGTAAACCGAAAAAAGTTTAAGAACGTCAAATGTCTGACCGTGCCACAAGCAAAAAATCATCGATACGTACGGAGAACAAGAAAAACAAATTCAGCAATTTTGAGTGACAATCATGAATATTTCCCTTTGTTTTCCAATGGATTACAAATCGCACTGCTCACCAGGTGTACCTTCAGGAAACATCTGAAAATCAGGTTTTATGGAGTCGGAAATTAAATTAACCTAACCATATCTCTCTAGTTTGGCCCATTTACACGTACTGTTTACACATCGTTATTACCTTCCTAGGAGGATGCAATTTAGATGGGACCTCAAGCCTTCCTATCAGAATGTTCAAGCCAGAGTGCCTGATCAGGCTGCCAGAATTTCCCACAAATACCTTGGGAATGTAAAATAGGGCAACATTCTGCTACAAAAAGCGTCAGAGAGCTTCATCGTAACCAAACACCTAGTGTTCAGCCATGATATTAGAGCCTAGCTGTGAATACAACATTCATGTTTATTGCAGAGTAGTTGAAGCGGAACGGCGTTGTTTGATGCTGCTAAAATGATGTTGGAAAATTCTATTATCAAACTGATGGGCACATGCAAAGAGCGTGGGGTGGTAAACTTGCGGTAGGATCCCCGAGAAACCAACCGCACGAGCGTTTTTGCTTTGTTTATACTCAACAGATGTGCGTAAAGCAACCAGTCTGTCTGACAGTGTGCGCAGCTAGTGAATATTATTTTTTTGGCTTGATTCCTGACCTTAATAGTAGTTGATTGCTTCGCACAATTATCTTGGTCCTGGATAATCATCCGCTAGCCCTGTCCATATGGCCATCGTCTCCGGCTGGAGAAACGGGATGTGGCTTGTACAGGATACGGGAAGGTTCGGTCACACAAGCTCTCCTAACCTTACTAAGACTTATCAGTTGAATTCAGAAAGATCGGACACGCTAAGCTTCGGCTACTTGTTTCTTGCAGTTGAGCTCCCAACAACGCACCAGCCGATTGAATTATCATCACTAAACCGGTCGGACACCGTAAATTAGAGTTCTGTAAAACGTTCACCACATGAGAATTATGGTGAGTTTCGTTTAGAAAGTATTGGCTACATTTTTCTGTTTCAAACTCAGGGCGCTAAAAGCAGCACTGGATGGGTTATTTCTGTTTAACTTCATGGATTCATACCCATGGATTATTGGAACCTGGGTGAAGCTCACAACTTTAATTAACTATTGTTTTCCACTCTTAAAGCATTCTTGTTTTGCATTCGTAAAACCGGAAACCAGAGAAATATATTAGCTTTCGTTATGTCCATTTTTAGTGACTGGTTGTGGGAGCGGATACAATGTTTACATCAAATCTTGATGGAATCTTTTCTGTCCCTTATAAGAAACGTTTCCTCCCAGACAGTCAGAATGAGTCGAACGTGCAGATATGGCCATCAAGTAGAATGATGGCTGCTTTGGTATCATGTGTACAAACGAGTGTAGGCGGTTGACGCCTGGAATCCGGTCTACAGTCATCGGCGTGATAGAACGGATATCTACTTTCCAAGCGCAAAACGACATAAATTTGGTTAAGTACAGTCAGACCTTTGGAACTCGTTAGCAGCGCCAAGTCTAAGTTGCCTCGATCTGAATGGCTATCTTACGTGCATCATGTTTGATTATCTGATCATACAGAATAGGTAACTATATTTTACAGGAAACATTCTGAATACCAGCTCACGTCTAACAATTAAAAATAGCAGCCGTTTCACTGCTTACCTGGCTTCTAGGTACGGTTTCTCTGTAACTTATGGCAAATGAAGGGAGGATTGGATCATAGTCCAGGGTAACGTAGCAGGCCGACATAATCCATAGTACTGTCTTAGAGAAAAATCTCTCCTTCAGTGTTCTTATTGTTCGAAATTATTTCATTGAACCACGGGAGTTTGTAGGGTAATGCTGTATGTATTCAACGCTGAGATGATCAATAAGCTTACCCAAGGTTTCGGTAAATTCTGGAATAGGTTAAAGACTGAAGTAATTGAAATCTGTCTCAGGGACCAGGCAAACACGGAAATAACTCAATAGACTCTTCTCTAGTTGCTTGGTAACAATGAGGGTGGCCGAACCTTGCGGTCTCACTCAGGTTCATTTAAGCCAGACTCAATCACTTTAATTCTTACCTAGTTAAGCCCAGTTGTTTGCCAATTAAACGAAGCAGGATGACAGTAACATGAGAGGTTACTCTGTCTAACCACAATATCAGTGTAAATAATGAAGTAGGGGATGCATTTGAGTGAGTTTTATTCCACGTACCGTGCGCACTACTAGACTATCCGCGACACCCACCTTTCTTCATTTTCTCGATCCTTTCCGTTGTTGGCAGATGAACAGTTACCTCGAAATCTCAACGACTCTGCAGAATCTTATCATTAACATGCTTCTGTGTTTCACATGTACTTTTATTCCCAGTTTTTTTAATCTTGCCTTGTTTTTCTGAAACTTTGGAGATTGTCAAAATGAACGTATTGAGCTCAACCATGTCAATGTACGTACCCGCTTAGCTTATCAATCTACAAATAGCACAAATGCACTTTCGGTTACACAGTTTGTTAGTTGATGGATAGACCGTGTCAGATGTGTGCTCGATACACGTCCTTACAATTTACTGTTAGTTCGCTTTGTGTCGGTTAGTGATAAGAATTGAGACAAAAGCAATTTGCTGCTGAACGTCAATAATTTATAGACTGTAAGTTGTACTTCATTGTGACTGAAGCTGTATCGAAACTTTCAACCGACTAACAAATACCTACAAGACTGGATAGCAGAAAGTCAAAATTAGACATATGGTAGCTGGTAACAGGTTGAGGGTTGGAATTGCAAAAACTGATGAACCAAAAGGCAGCTAAAACCACAGTTGTTTTCTAAGCAACCTGTCGGGTTCAGTGCAAGCAAGCAATTAATCAGAACCAATAGTCCGAATGGGCCCCGTACTCAAAGATCTATGCAGGGGAATAAATATAAACGTTCTTGGAATTGGTATGTATCCAAGTCTTCCAGGCGTTCTACGCTTCTCTTGGCACACGAACATAAGGAGACATGCATCGATGCCGTCACAACCGAAAAAGAAGGTATATTTGACTGCCTGCTTGACAAAGAGGAAATAAGGTATCCGTAGATCAAGGACAGCAGGCGACATTCAGTCGTGCAATCTAGATTGGCACACAAACATAAGGAGACATTCATCGATGCCGTCGCAACCGAAAAAGAAGGTATATTTGATTGCCTGCTTGACAAAGAGGAAATAAGTTATCCGTAGATCAAGGGCAGCAGGCGACATTCAGTCGTGCAATCTAGCATCCACAACCATGCTTATTTTGTTATTCACAAGGCGAAAATATCTCGACAGTTTTATTTGATTTCATGAACTGTTTTGTGTGTTCTATGGAACACTGAGGCTTTCACTGGGAAGAAACTGTCAGTTACGTTGCCGGACGAACCAGCATCCATGAGAACGCATCGGAACTGCGCATTTGTGCTTGGTGTATTTACACGCAGATTGCACAGGAATTACAAAATCTTACCTTACCTTACCTTTACTTACTTGAGGCTAAAATTTGTGACCTTAACGATTTTGGTACTTATGTTGTTACGATGAACTTGGTAGGCCGTATCGTAATTGATAAATGAGTCCAAAAGCATCAATGGTAATAGAAAATTTGAAGGCATGGAAATGATTGTGAGTCCATCATTTTCCGTTTGGTAATGGCCGAAAAAGTGACTATCAACCAGACCACCAAGATGCGTTTGGGGTTGAAATTGTCGGCTATCAGTTATCAAATCAGAATATGGAACTTATATGGGAAAATTCATTGGTCAAGACAGTTTTTCACCTCTTTGTCTCCACACAATCAAACCTAGGAATATTCTTCTGAAAGTTTGCACTCATCAATGTGTACCGAAGGGATCTTCTCATCCATCAAAAAGCATCCACAAGCCAAACATTTTCCACTGATTTTCATACCACAACAAACTTTGTATGCGATATATACACAACTTGGATAATTTTGACTTAGTTTTGTATGTGAAACCCTTTCAAGACCGTAAAGACTAAACTTTCCATTTTGTTTTCGAGAAACTGCGTGCCATCTAACAAACATACAATCTGTACGCTTCGTTCAGTTTTAATGAGGAATATGCATATCATGTATCTTAGAAGTTTGTGTGGCATATTAAAAGCCAATTGTATTTTTTATCTTTTCTGCTTCAGGAGGCACCAGGATTATTACCAAGAATATGCACAGTAAGTTTTGCCACGTTTGTATTTATTCCAGCTCCTTGTCGTTTATGACACGCTACTCATAAGGTTGCTGAAACTCTTTGACGGCCCACCACCGGTTTCGTCCATTTTGGGGGGCACAGTCCCCAGTTTCCGGTCTACCGGTCATGGGTTTTCGAAGAGTTTTTGGCAACCCAATGTTACGTTTAGCAAATTTATTTCGATATCTCGAAGATTCTTGAAATTGAAAAATGGGTTTACCTGATGCAGCACATTCATCTGTTGCGGATTAACACAAACAGGTGATTAAACTGGATTCTGCTAAAGCTCCTATCAAAACCAAATTTGTATGAAGTTGCGAGAATTCGTCCTTGTTGTCTGTTCAACTGCAGTCGCCCCATTGCTAGTAATCTTACAATCTGTATTCTAGCGTTAGTTCCCCCTAAACGAAAAAATTAGATTTCTATAAAAAGCGAACTAAAATACCCTATTTATTTGAATCCAAATAAGCAAAAATAAAAACTCCCTTAAACAATATCGAAAAAGCGCTAGGACACACGTTCTTAGTCAGTTGTCTTCTGATAGAATCATGGTAAAAAATGAACCAGGAATATTGATTTAGTGTTAGACATGTTCAGGGCACCTATGGCGGCCAGAGTTATGGGTAGGATGGGTGGTGAATAACGTTTGTCCAAATAAGGATGCTAGAACTCCTCGACAGCTTACGCTCGGTTTGGCCCTTCTTGGGGCTTATCAGGTAGGCGCAGTCTTCGAGTTTTTATCTACTTGAACACAAACCATACGAAATTATACAAACGAACCCATCAGTTTGGTTTTGACTGGCGATTCACCTGGAGCTCAGCTGAACCTCCCGTTGGTGATGTAGTCGAATATCACATCAACTGAAATATGGGGCGGCCCGGTGCAGCACAGTTGATATGTAAATGAGTGTATTTGTCAATGTTTGTCTTGCTTTACACGAGGTGCTCACACTGCTTACTGCTTGTCTGTTGACAGAATTAGATAGAATTCCAAATATAAACATTAACAACTTTCATGTACAGCGCTTTAGCAATGCACGCAAAGACTACCACGTGAACCGATTCTGCTTAGGCATATGGAGCCACAAATTCAAGCACAGAAACTGTTAGATTTTCCCAAGAGTTAGTCGGAGACGCTTAGTTGATTAAGCTTTCCCAGATTAGCGGAATTATTACCCAGACTCTCCCTGCCACCAGCTTTCCTCTATCCGACCAACCAGTTTGTCTCAGTTCCTGAAAGACGTGCACAAACACATGCTCCAATCCTTTATCACTTATTCATCTGTTACGTAACCGTGAGCAACTTAGCCCAATACCAGACTGCCATGAGTTGTAGTTTTTCCTTCGATTGAAGGATATTCGAAAAATCGCAGTGTCTTGTCGTTTTTATCAATGTGCTAAATTTTATCCGACCACACTTTCTGCTTGGCCAATGTTCATCAGAGTATCGCTTTTGTTTCGACCCCATAGGCACTAGCTGATCATCTTCAGCAGCATTCTAAACCAGAAGTGAGGACAGAGCAGGAAATCAGGTGAGAATTGACATACTATGCCATCCACATTTAACAGCTCAATACATCGTAGCTTTGAAATTCATCACCGGTGTTCATTGGGGATAATTCATCTTGTCTAGCTCCAAAACGATACATGCATTTTCATGACTCAAATTCAGTCTCATTACACTTTCAAATCGCAGGTGTTGATTCACCTTAAGCAGTTTGATTCCAAAGGATGTTTGTTCCTGCCCATCGAAGCGTTCTTCACGGAATCACTGATCTCACTTATGCTTATTTAGGTGGAAAAGGCAACTCAGCACATAGGGGCCTTGCCAGAATGCACGAAAAATAATCAGAACATGCATTTGTTGGCTTTTTTCCTTCATCATGAAGCGTTCTTCAGTGAAATACAAGCATCCCTAACGTGTTACTTTTATTGAATAACCAGAACGAAGTTGGATTTATCAATCAGAAGTGCTACCAAATGGGTGTTTATCCCATAACCTGTCAGTAAAGTGATTTGAAGAGTCCCTGCACCGTGGACTGCTGTTTCATGGCAAATTTGCAGGAATACACACAGCTAATTTGGTTTTGACTGAAACTAACACAATCCCGACGCGTGGGCCGAAAAGTGATATAGTGGACTGCAATGGTCGCGTGTCCTGGGGAACTTGCGTGTGTGTATATTACGTAGTGTGCATTTTTCACATCTGACCTTGGGGCTGAATGGTCAGACCACGTGCGATCCGCCGAACCGGATCATACAGGGAAAGCCCTATCGTATCAAATTTTTTGACGCGCAGTATCCTGCGAATAGTCATTGATTTGTCTGAGGTTTTGCCGCAAAATTGACCAGGTGTTTCTCGGCTAACGAATGAATTGCGATCACTGACGCGCGCTCCAGTTTGTTAATCTTGTAGTTGGTAACATTATCAGATATTTTGCTTGAATTGTTGACCGCCATAATATGTTGTCCGCTGTATCGCTCTAGATGCCTGAAATCGTTTTGGATAACCGTGGGTCCCAGTTTGTGTCCGGATAATTTTAAACTCGTTGCAAAACGAATAGTCCACAATTGGATGCAGTGGAGTGTCCAAATGATGCATTTCTAGTAGTCCATGAAACCATACTGGGTTTCAGACAGAGACAAGAATTTCCTCAGTTTGGGTTGGACTCCAAGGTACCTTAAGGTACCTCATAAGGTACCTTATGAGTAGTACATTCCAAATATACATGTATCGCGATATTTCAAATATCGTAGCGACTGAAACATGAGACGGCCTGGTGCAGCACATTCAGTTGCCTGAGAACATCATAAACGAGAGATTCAGCTGGGTTCCAGGTGAGTCTCTCGAAAGAACCAAATTAGTTTGCAGATGAGTGTATATTCGCTAATGCTATGAAATACAGTGTGATTTTACAAAAGCTGCCTTAACGTTTTTGATCTCACTAAGAGTATATTGACTTGTGGAAGGATAGTCCTCTGATCTGTTTTACTGGTAGGGTTGATTAATTACGACCCGATTCTTTCTCTCATCAACCCCTTCTGATTCAAATTCTGTCGTGTGTCTTTGTTTGGGTGCATCCCGTTTAGTCTTTCTGAGGTTAAGGCTTGTGGATGTTAGTTTTTTAAAAAAAAAGATTTCCGGTGATATACCGGTTTGTTCGAATGTGATTCAGAGGTTATCACTTCCAGTTTAAGGACATTCAGACAAATTGAAATTGAGATTTTTTGTAAAATACTATCTTCACCATCCAGATTTTTCAAGGGCGTCTTCTGAACTTGCATCTCCAATAGAACGTCATGTTGTGTAATATTTCATCTCCAGATGTTCGAACCTGCTGTTTTGTCAATTCATAGAGTAGAGGAACAGAAAGGATTGACGGACGGGTACGAACTTCACTACCTAGGCAAAATCATCCATTGTGAGTGAGAAAGGTAGCTTGTTGTCTCAGTTCAAAGACCGGGGGCCAGTAGTGTCAAGTGCACAAAGATTGTAATAAATCCTCTTGCTACAAGAAGTAGTGTGAGCAGCTTTTGGGAATCTATTTGGCAGACCGGGGATTCTTGCGTTCAGAAATTAAGAACCAGGTGGGGTTGTTGATACTTTAGGCTGATGAGCCAGTAGATTCTCAAACCAGTTAGGATCTAGACAAATTTATTTAGGTTGTTTACGGGTGCTTATATGTAATTTCTGGACTAAATTTGAAGGAGTGGAAGCGTCCTGGCAATTTGTGTCACGGTGAAAATCTTAGTGATCTAACAGTGGTTGTATAGGGTGAAGCTGTCCGAGAAGGGTGACCGATTGGGTACAAATTAATTCCATTTAAATGTTTAAAAACAAACGAACCATAAATTGATTTCGCTATACAGACCCAAACTTATTGTATGACCCATTGTTTTGAAAAGGAGACCAGGTGAGTGTTGTTGAAACTCTTTTATCTACCCAAGACTAAACTGTATGTGGATTACCAACCTCACTAAAACAAACTGAACTAGTCATAATATGTAGTTGTCAACACTAATTCGCTTGAGTCCTTCGGGTGTGGTGAGTGGCAGCAGACAACGAATATGCTGTCAGCCTTTGGTATAAAAGGAATTCTCGGGTTCTGGACTCAGATTTCGACTAGTGTGCTGACACGTGTTTGGGCCTGTTTCCACTTTAGTACCATTGTTTTTAACCCTACTGTATTGGGAATTTGTGCAGCCGGTGCTTTGTACCTGAAACGCTTGCTACGATTTCGCAATTTTCAACCGCGAACGTGCTAGTATCTAACCAATGTATTTTTAATGAAAACCTGACCACAGAATCAAAGCTCAGTTGTGTAATTCACAAACAACGGGTCCCAGTTAACTTTCACCCTTGAAGGAATTTCTGATCTCTTTTATTACCAGTGTACTTTACTATGCCACTGGAGTTTTTTCATTCAAGGTTTGGTTAACTCCACTAATCAGCCAATTGACGGTGACTCAGTGTGATCCGGGCATTCCAGTTTGCCATCAGTTTGGCGGAAACAGCTGCACTGAGAGGCAACAAGTGGGATTTCCCCAGAAAAAAGTTTATAGAAGCATGCGTTTTGAGAGTAGACAGAACAAAATGGTGCTGGAAGCATCAACATAGGTCTAAAACGCCATCCAATTTGAAGCTCAATGTTTTTCTCAGCGTAACGTGCTATAAGGCTTTCAGGCTTAGAATCCAAGAAGAGTATTGTACGAATTCGAAACGGATACCATAGAGCTTTTGCCTAGAGTGATAATACAGTGGAAACCACACTTAGCTTGTGAATTATGGGGTGGTTGACAGAACCCTGGTGAAAAGCCATTTTATGTCCGGCATTTTGTGCAAATTTTCCTAAGATTTCTGGCTAACCGGATAGCGGATGATGATTGCAGATTTCTGTTCATTCGATACCTGTTAGTGCTGGGAAGAAAGTTGGAATTGGAGACTAAAAAGTAAAAATAGTGAGCATTAGTTTGCAAGTAACACCATTCTCCGCTATTTACATGCTAGACAGCTACCTAGTAAAGTACTTGTCGATGTAAACCCCACCATTTCACCAGCCGTCGCGCAATAAATTCCTTATGACTGTGGTAAAGGTCCAGAGATTCAAAGTTTGGAAAATTCAGCCGGTCTAGAAGCGAGCCGAATTTAGCAGTGGTTTGAATAATAACTACTTTCCTCTTGGTCCCACTCTGATGGTGTTTGTTGGAGTTGATGCAATTATACTTTTAACTAAGAATGTTTTAAAATCTGGTGAATAATTATTAATGTTCCTATTTAATTATTAAACCGTTTCAACTTCAAAAGAGAAAAAGACTGGGAAGGCAGCTGTCTAGACAAACTTCAAAGCTATATCAGTGCCCAGATTGCAATCTTTTCATTACAGATATGACACGAGTCAAACTTTGCTTCAGCAAAAGACTACCGGAAATTTTTGTTGTTGTCAGCGTCTCATAACATATTGTACTGGCGTTTTAATAGATTTGTTAGCAGTATTCCTTGGTAGCCAAAAAAAACAAATAAAACATACAACTCTCTCGGTAATTAATGACTTTTGTCATGATGCATGGAGAGTCACACCTTTAGCTATCTCCATAAATCTTTGTCAACCATATACCGAAGCGGCTAAATCGAACGAAACGTTGCATCTCAAACTAAAAGTTTTATGCACAGCTTTCATACCATGAGGTGATTTTCCATGTTAATTGAGGAAAAGAATCGAGCTAATTAGGGAGTATTTGCTAGCCCATGAATCCACCTCAAAACGGTACTTGGTAGCTTCCTTCAGATTACCAGATGTAAACAGCACAAAATTGCTTCCAACAGAGTGATGTATATGTTGCCTGCTATACTGCCTGACGTATAGTTTTCAAGCATGTTTGCTTGGTTGTCAACAACTGCGAACCCCTCGCTTGCAACCAAACAAAATGCGTGTTCCATAACCCTTGTCAGCTCACCGTGAAATATCATGCCGTCTGTTCGTCATACGTAGTCTTAGACTAAGTATTTGGATGGGATATAGTCAGTGACGAAATTTTGAAGCTTTCAGTTTTCCACAATCGAAATCCATACATACCTGAAAGTTCAGAGACAGCGAACAGCTGTTTCAACGTTTTCGGTAATCATAGTCTACGGCCATACCCAAAATGGAGTGGTAGATACTGACGCGCAAATCTTCAGTTAATAACTAACACTATTCGGTACGACTGAGAATTGCGGGAAAGCAGAAATAAAACAGGCTTCAGGGACACTAATACGCAAGTACGTACTAATGCTGTTCACATCATACGGATGAATTCTTGAGTGATCACAACCAAGACGGTTGCCCCACGTGTGACTTCTCTTCGCAATGACATATGTCCACGCCATCAGCAAACTCTGAGTCTCACATTGTGTGAAAATCTGTCAAAGCCGCCTGTCTTGGCTCACAAATAGGATTTACTGATAAAGACCTCTATAAAGGTGTGAATTGTGGATTAAACCGTCGTCATTTGCGACAACCGAATGCACTGTAACTATGGAAATATCTGAACAGACAGCTGACATGATAAAAGTGTGTGATCTGGGGATAATTTAATTAAAGCCCACCCATGTCAGTAGAACAAAGCGATGAGCTTCACACATATCCAGATGGTTCCGTACCTTGCAGCTGGGAGTGGGACGCTCTGTCAATCCCACACGTGCTACGCAGGACGGAATGAATAGCTCTCTTTGATTTTTAAGATTAGACACGTTGGGCAACATCAAATAAAAAATGATTTACCTTGTGGAATAACAAACAAAAGTGATTACCAATAATGAGAAAGTGACGTCTGAAAAGTCAGCTGCCTTGGTCAGCACAAACTTGTAAAGAGGAGCCACGATAACCAAAATCACAATAAAGTATGTTCAATCAGGTGAAAAATACTTGGAACCGACTGAATAGTCGTTTTCAAAAAAGCATGGCGACAATCGGTAGCTTCGAGTAGCTTCTCAGAAGGGAAAAACGCTACGCTTAGTTTTGGCGCAATATAAAAGATCCTTTGCCTGTTGAGAGGACTAGGGACTGCGTGTACAAAATCAACTGCGACGATTGCACTAAGGTTTATATAGGACAAGCAGCCAGGGAATGGCACACCAGAATTGGTGAGCATAAAAGAAGGATAAACGAACCACCAAGGAATGCAGAAGAATACCAAACGCTGGTCAAAGACTCAGCGATGGCGGTGCATGCCTTAGACACGAGGCGGAATAGATTTGGAGAATGTGGAATTTTTAAGACGGGGACTGCGATTCACACCAAAACGGCTGATAGCTGAGGCGATGGAAATTACTTAACGTCACAGCGTGAATAGAATTGAGGGTGTGGAGCTGGTGAGCGTATGGAAAGCGGTCTTAGATAAGCCGAGTTGACACGTGACGGTGTGGTTGTCAATCCACGTAGAATCATTAGCGAAAACCGGGGGTTGGGGGTGGAAATCCCAACCCGACCAAAGATCACAGCATCCCCCTTACACAATTATCTTAGCACTAGCTCATCCACACACGAACAGAAAGTTCAAACGACGTTCAAGAGAGACCATCAAACGAACCGAATCAGAAGAACTGGACCTTGGAATGGACCCAGTCCCATCGACCCAATACTTGTTCAACCACCCTAATGCAAAAAAATCCCTCAGCCGACACTCAACAGAGACTTCTCTGATTGGCTCTCTTTCCGCCTCAAACCTCGACCAACCTCGAAATCTAGTCACAAGACCTGACGAAGCTTTTGTGTTAAAAGCGAAACGTTGCCCAGCAATAAATCTGATTATTGTCACCAAACTTGTTGTATAACCCTTGTTCTATCAGGGCACTGCAAAATGATTTCTGTCAGTTTCCGAAAACAAAGAACGTTAAGAAATGGCATTTTAAGGTACTTATCAACAAGATGATTGGTAATGTATTGAAATATCGGTAGCTCGGGTAGCTCAACAACCAACTGCAAAGTGATTGTTCTGCTCGCGACATATTTGAGCAACCGGTTGTCTTGCACCCAGTTGCACAAAATGTGATACGTAATGCTGTGACCCGTATGAAAACACTTCATTAGTTTGGATGAGTTAAAGATAAAATTCTTGGGGTATCCATAAACTTTACTGTGAATGCTTCATTGGATATATTTGAACTATTAGAGATAAAGTGTAAAGTACACAATGGCTCATGCTGATTTTTTGTACCATTTTGCTGTGGCACTTCATGCTTCAAGAGATATGCGGTCGTTAAATCTAAAGCAAGCGTACTCTTAGTCACAAATAGCACCTAGCGGCGAATTCTGAACTATCGAATGTTCTGATTAAAAAAATTAATAACTGGAGAACCACAAGCGAATGATTGCAGCGTGTTGAGGCTTTGCTTTCCGGCCAGTCTCCTCACTGTGCTCGTCTTCAGCAAGCCAGCATGCCCAAAGTCACATTCAAAGCATAACAGGAGTTAAAATTTGGTTTTACTTCATGGTTGGTCATGGAATACTATAAAGTTACAGTAGAGTGTATTTTCTCCGATACAAACACAGAACAATCCAAGTGGAGTTTTTCATTATCAATAGCTTCAGAGATGTAAGTTACATGTAAATTTCTCGAGTAAAACGCGTCAGCCTCAACGCCGAGGCAGCTGCTTTACAGTCTAGTAATTAATAATTGACAACAGCCTACGATAAAATGACTGAAAACTAAAACAGCTCAAAGGAGGCATACAATGACTCACTGTTCACCAATGTGACGTGTCATTTGTTTCAGCTCATTGTGACTGAGGAATGCTTACTCGATTACAGGTATCCGAGTTTTCTGCAAACCTTTTACCGCAACTTTTTTTATTGAGAAACAGCTTACATGAGACATCCAAGATATTGTTGGTATTATGTTAGATAAAGTGCCCCATGCATTCACCTGTTCTACTTTGAGACGAAAACCAATTAGCCATGTACTTGAAATATTGATCATACCGATTATCACTCCAGGTTGATTTCGCGGCAAATGTTCACGGAAGTCAAACGAGGCGTTTGTACTTCCCTGTTAGCCAAACGTACCGTAGCTAAAGTGTGCACCTCAGTACATCGTATGTCTCTATCACTCAGTTCGTGTGCACATACTGAAGTGATTCACCGTGAACGGTCGCTTCAAGCGTCTTCTGGTAAACACCCAGATCCTGGACCACAAAAATTGATGGCACGGGTGTTGTCTGGTTCGCCATCTGTGGAAGCAAAATGTCCAGCTGACTTAGAAAATGACATAACTTCGTTGAACATAATTAAATACCAGGATTTGTGGAACTTTTATTAGAAAATGTGACTATTAGACGGTTTACACACTACTTGTGATGCCTATTACGTGATCAGACAAAACTATCTCGAGTACCTTCAAAAATTCACTAGTTGGAAAACTCAGCATGACTGAGAATTTACTTTTGACTTAGAAGGGTATCACCGGAAATTAACAATCCGTACGGGAAGCAATCGTCTGACACTTGCAAAGCGCAGTAATACGTGCATAAAATTTAGAAGTTCGAGCGTAGTCGCTGCTTATATCGTTTTCCCATGTAAGAAAGAAATGAAAACTGCGCCTTCGCATCCTTATCCAGATAACTACCATGTGATCGCATAAATTGAAATTATTGAACCCTCAATGGTGGTCACGTGCATAATAACGAGCAAATATGGTCAAAAATCTAGTTTTCTCGCCGTTTTCCTGGTAGTACCGAGTGGTAAGCAACTAACCATCGCCATTTTTCTGTTCGAACCTCAAGGAAATTTGAGAATAAACATCTCAGAGTAGAGAACAGCGAGATTTATCATTCGGAAAACTCAGTGTGCTCAAGAATTAACGCAGCTACTCACACGGTGATCCGAATAATTGAGCCTGGCAACGTTGAAAAAACTCGTTTTTATACCACGCCTTAGGTGAAGCGGGACCTCTGAATAATCATGTGAGATACTACTGCTGTTTGGTTAAATTAAGAACAGTTTTCGATCTCGGTTAGAAAGATACATTCATGTTACTTGCATTCTGTAGCTGTGAACAACACTGAGTGTCGCGCTCATACTTGCATTCTGTTCTCACTGCTCAATTAGCTGTGAACAACACTGAGTGTCGCGCTCAGTTTCACTTATTAGGCAACTTGTAACGAATGCCGATTCTTGATTTGACACGTGTTGATCAAATATCAAACCTGGACTGTGGCGAAATAGTGGCGTAATAAGGAAGCCTGTTCATTTCAACCATACTAATAGAACTGGTATCTTAATTGGCAATACGGCTGTTGCCAAGTTAAAACGACCTTAGCTAACGACAATAGCTAACTTATTTGACTTTATGCTTTTTTGGCAGTAGTAATGGTCTTGTGACCAAGCGGAAGCAGCCAATCGACTTCCGTGTTTTTTTCAAAAAAAAGAACTGCGTGTTTGATACTATTGAGCAATGCAAGTTACCATGGAACTTTTAAGTGCTGTGGTTTAAGATGCTGGTTTAATCAGTAATTACTGCCACTTGGTTGGAAGTTAGGACGTACCAGTCCGGTCATTCCACACGTTTTACTTGTAGGATGTCCCACACACTGCTGTCTCACGCATGCTTGAGTAAAATTTCATAGTGTAGCGTAATGTGGTTTCTTCGACCAGTTAGTATTTTGAAGATAGTCCGGTAAGCAATGCTTTGGACACAGAGGGTTTCAAATTGGAAACGTGAACGAAAATTGCCTGACATCTTCTTGGGTACCTTAAATAACCGTCGTGCTTTTTTATTAAGCAAAAAATTTCAGTTATGTCGCTTCCCTCAAGTACCAAAATCCCACAGAGTAAAGGATTATCAATTGACTAGAGCAATTTTTGGTTGGTTAGACAAACGTTGAACACTTCTTCAAAATCAGCCACGATACCAAGTTTGGGTTCAGTTAAAGGCGATGTCTGCATGGATTTCTTTGACGTCAACATCTGATTTTTGACGGTATCATCTGTAGTGAACCAACCCGATGTTTTGGAATTCGTCTGTTAAGTTGAAGCAACTGTTGCCATTTGAAAACACTCGGTATCGCCGGAAAAAGGTGTAGGTTACGATAATGGTAAAATCTTGCCCATCTATTTGAAGCTGAAGACAACTTTAGAGAATTCCGATTTTTTTTCATAGTAAAGGTCATCATCATCGACAGCATAACATCAGTGTTCAGCGCCAATGTTTCGCTGTCGTAATAGTAAAAGTAGAACAACATCGGGCAGTCAAAATCAATGGATATATTTATAGCTAAAATATAACCAAAACCCTATCAGTTTTCTGGCCTCGCGGAATCTGTACCGAAGTTACGACAGATGCGGAGCTGCACCTGGTTCCAGTAAAGCTAATGGAGAATGGCTACTCCTAACAATTAATGCTGCAACGCATGAGAGAATCAAGCACATATGCAGAATCATGCAGCTACTTTGCGGAAAAGAAGGATAAAAACACTCGGCTTTCCTACACACGTGTTAGGGCATCTGGAAGAGTTACGCGTCTGCTGACCACTACTTTCATTAGAACACTTTTTACAGCACCACTGAGAACAAACTCCACTATTTATCAATCGGTCACACATGATGAAGGTGAAGTTCCTCTTCATGACTCAGCTATGCTGATCTATCCGTCTGTTTGTAAGTAACTATGTGAGATGAGCTACACGGTGTCTATCCCAAAGGAGTGCACAGGCGATCCTGGGAGCATTCCTATAAGCCGAACCACGTGACCAGTAGAATCGCTGCTTTAGTTGCTTTTGATTGATACTCAATGCCGAATTGAAGAGACAAAATCACTTAGTGCCATCCATAAGGTGCCTTCAGATAAAAGAGGTTTACAACGGCCGAAACCCATTTAGCCTTGGTCACCAGAACCGTCACTTGATCCACCAAGACTATAAATGAGCGTCACTACTACTGACCGATAAATGGCTCTCCGAACGGTAAAATGATTTTAATGAGTGAATTTACTGGTCAACTGTATTGCGATTTGTTTTACTTTGAGCCCTTATAATATTTATTGTGCTTGTCTAACAAGATCATATCAAAATCATATGATTACAATGTATGTTTCCCGATATGTATATTGTGTAGCGCTACAGATATCTATCTATTTTGTAGCAAGTTAGGTCTCAAGAAATGTTCAAAAAACGCTCACATTAAAAACTAATTAATTTTCTTGAATTCTCGAGTGAAAACACCAAATTCCCTGTGTCCGCTGACAACATCACATCTAGTAGGCGAGATTGAATTATTTTTCAGATTGTTCAACCAGATGAATGACAACAATTCCAGACCCCTCTCTGTGACTGGAAAAGTTTATTTAAGATATCAGTATTGTTCGGGCACATCAGAGGATTCCGCAATCACCGTCATGTCTATCCCCAGTCAATTCTGTTGCGTATTTTTTGGCCAGAGGTTAGCTTCGAATTGTATAAGGATTGGGGTTTATTTCAATTGTATTCTCTTATAAATCATTTTGTTCTGCATTGGCAAAGATGCATGTAGCACGTTGACTAATGTCTAGTCAGAAATTTATTTCTGTGGTCCCGCATTTTCACACTTCTCTACACGTACTATTCAAGTAGGTTGCCCTAAAGTAGAGACTAAGGTGAAAAGTTTTCCAGCATCAACGATTTGAAGGATAAAAATGAAACCTAGCCTTGATGGTATCTGCGTAACTGATTTCCACTGATTGCCACTGATTCACCCATCCCGTAAACTGAGCAGGTTTCTAACTAAGGTGTGAACATACCCGATTGCAGTTAACCTTAAAAACGTCACGTTAAAAACTACATAATTTAATGATGATTCTGAATTCCAAGGAATAGGGATAGCTTGAACGCAAGCAGCCTCAACCTTAGTGCCTATTAACTTATAGTGAATATTCACTAGGCTGGAGTAAGCTCAGAAAATAAGCAAAACTGTGCTAACAGTATGCGGATACAGTTCTGATGGTAACTCTAGCACCGTAGTGCTTAATGTAGCCACTTATTGTCACCAGCATGAATAACAGAGTGCAATTCTTCGCAATTACCGAATTATCGAAAGTTGTTTGGCAATAAAAATGACCAAATGTCGGTCCGAATGTGATTAGTACCCGGAGAGAGCAAAAAAAGAGATTTATTGATGTTTGGCTTTGAAAAAGCCCTAAGCGCCCCAAGCGCTTGCCGGCGCGAACAACCCCATGAATACCTACGGAGATACGTGCCTCCAACGAGTTCCAGCCGTAAACCATCCGGACTCTTTGAAAATAGGAAATGCGGTTGACGAATGATAAAGTAAATGATCTCAGAAGTCCGTTATTCAGGAAGTTATGGAAGGTGGGTGCAAAAACACTCAGGAAATCTCAGCTGAAAACTGCTACAGAGTTACAAAGGAAGGAACAACAAATCAACTTCCTACAACTGACAACAGTTTGCCTGATAAAGTTTAGCAACCGATTCGATAGACCGATTTTCATTGGGAATGGAAATATGAGATACATGAGAACAAGAACACACTGCACTCATGAATCGGTAAAACAGTGGATAAATTGTTGAACGCCCAACAGGTGGAACAGCCGTAAAGTCGAGTGATACAAGCAGCTGTCGGCCAGTCGTAAAAAACACTGTAAAACTATCCCCTTGAATCAACACCACAACAACTGAAGGTTGCGCATGAGGTAAAGTGTGGAGGCAAGAGACAGATGCATTGCACAATTTCAGCAAACAACCGGGATACAGGGCTAGCATATCATATTCTCACTTGGCATTAACGCTCTTTTGGCGCCAGTCAACCACAAACTTGCCACAGAGACTGTAATCCAATCATTCCCACTCATTCCGGACACAACGGCCGTTTTGAAACGGAAAAGCTCACACAAACTCTTGAAATATTCCACTTACGCACTTCAAATGGGATGAAAAAATTCCTCAGCAGCTGAAAGGAACTCTGTTGAGATCAACACCGTATGGATTTAGTATCCGCGGTAGTGCATAAACTGGGTGACACCGTCTAACAAATGAGCAGGCAGCCAAAAACTGTTCGTTCCGATCAGTGAACATATTTCAGCTGTAAAAACACTACTCAGTATCAATTCAGTTTTTCAATACAATAAGAACAAGAGAGAAATAAGTTCATACAAAACGCAAATACCTTGGTAGGTGGAGAAGTGAAAAAAGGTGAGCGCCGAAAATCTAATATCTGGTTACCAATTGTTCGAACCTGTATGTAAAGAGGCCTGCGCACCACTAAAGGCAAAGGACTTTCAGCTAAACTGGACAACTCAGAGAGAATCGACTAACAGACGGATGGATTACCATGCTACCCAGAGACCCCATGGAAACCACGTCACCAGATGTCTCGAAAGTCCCAGAGCTCAACGGTCATCTGGACGTTGACCAGGCTAGCTGTGGTGAACATCAGTCACCACTGTTTCACCGGGAGTATATAAAAGAGGACAACACTGGTCACAGCTCGCACACTAATATATTCTCAATCTACCAAGCACTGATTACCACTTCAGGCGGTATTGGAACTTATGCAACCACAATGCCCAGCTCATTCATAGCCCAAAATATCACCAGAATCTGTCGAGGAGACAGTAAAATGGTGCGATCTCGTAGATTTTTCGCACATACTATTTTCATTTTTCAGGGGTTCCATACCAGTTAATCAATACAGTATTCCCATAAATTTGCAGCTGATTTCCCATAAAAACCTCTAATTGTATACAATTCAATTTTATTCAGTGAAATTGAAATTAATTAGCACAACTTGTTTGTTGCATAGTTTCCCCGACAGGTGTACTTGTACGTCCAAACTATATGGTCAGACAGTATCAACTCAGAAGGCCGTCCTTATATCTTCGGCTGATGCGATATGTGCTAGTTCCATCGATAGGCCCAATAGTCACCCTCTTGAATACATCAGGAAGAAAAAGTGTCTGCCTAAAATGTTTGGTGAAAAGATTTCAAAACAAATCGTAGAACCAAAACAAGTGGGCAGATCTTCCAAGCTCTAGACGGGGTGTAATAGATCCCTATATAACCAAACCACCGTTGGCCGAATACCAGCAACGAAGCCCAACTATCAACATGTACACTCGTAGATCAACTGAAAGTAAATAACGGCCCGATTAGGGCAACCAGTAAGATTTTGCGTTCGGAGTTGTCCGTTCTGAGGAACCTTGTTTTGAACCCTAAGAATTGCAAAACCGGTGCGACCCACAATGCATGGATGACCAACGTTGTTCCGCCAATTCTAAAAGAGTAAACCATTGTGAGGAAATCTTTTGTTGCAACGTAGATCTATACACGTTTACAACTTACGTAACTCATCTGACTTACTAAACAACAGAATTATTGAATAGAAATCGCTGTGCTTCAAATGCAAGCCATCACTAACTACGTTGATTGAACAACGAAAAATATCACAGTGTCTTAAAAGATTTGAAGGAGTAGATCTGAAGAATAGTTAGTCACAAATAACAAACTAATCACGATCGCTTGATCTCAACATAAAAGATAGTTATTTTTTGGTCAAAGCAGAGTAGAATGTTTGATGTTACAAATTCAAACTACGGAAACAACTTATACAAAACATTGTCAGATAAAATGAGTCTAGGATTTACGCTTCTTCCAAGTCATGGTCGAAAACTCCCCACTATTCTCAAGACGCTTCCAAATCAACGATTTCTCTAGAGTACGGATTATTGCGGATTCATCGGCGTTAACCGTAACCGCACCTGGCTCGTGTACTGTTTTCTGTGACCTACGGGTATGCTTACAAATACTACTATATGGAAAAATGCATTGTGTAACACGTCAGAAATGAAACTGGCAGCCGTAATCACCGGGGTGGATTGTCGCCATGCATGAGTTCAGAAGCAGTTGGTTGTGTATGCAATCCAATCGCATCTAGTCAAACGCTGAACCAGACGCTCACTTTATGGTCGGATGTGTTGAACTCCCCAGTGGTTTAATGCAGCTACAAATATTTGGGCGTGTTTGGGGGAAGTCCACTTCCGATTGCTACTCCGCTGAGCAGTCGATCGATTGAAGTCATTACGGATTCTTTGCAGATGGATGAAAGGCAGATATGTAGTTCACCAGTACGTTATCCATCACTGTGACAAATTATTGACCACTGAATGAAAGCATAGCAGGTTGGCAATTACTTGGTGTGGCAGAAAAACGTGAAACCTATCAATCCATCTTGCCGAAATATTGTATTTTGTTCGGGCTAAGCAGGAAACATGCGTGTGAATAATAATGCGAACAGTAGGAAAGCAATACTATCTAAAAAGGACGAGAACATTACGTATAATTCTTAAGAGATGTTTTTGATACCACGCAGGATCAGGACTTACTGGAGTTTCATCTGGTGGTCCAATTAGAATTTCGGCAAGTCGTTAAAAATTGGCTTTTCTCATGTCGCGGCGCCTTCCCTATCTTTCATAGAGCAGGAGGTATTACTTTGTTTTACATTGCGTAGTAGAGAAGTTATCCAGTAAAAAAATCCGAACTCATGCGTAATGGAGGATGGCTGCATTCCGAAGTTGAAAAAGCACCTGTCATGATGACAGGCTTAATTCAGGAATATCACCTAAATTTAACTTTATCACCCCTTGACCCCAACATATCCCTGATCGAGAAAATAAATTGGTCAGTCATTCACTTTGGTAATAGGGCAGGTCCCTTGTTACATTTTCATGTGGGACTCGTCTTAATCACACTAGTTAGTCGCCATTATCGCTGACTGGATTACCGCAGCTCTAGTATAAAGCCTGAAAACATTTTGACGCACCATTCTTTCAGTTACTAACAAATCAAATTTGTGTGATTGAACTTGATTGGACCAGTTAGGGATAAGCTGGTTTGTGAACAAATATGGTTTCTCAAGCGCATCCATAGAAGTAATGAATTTGATTCACGTCCGCCTTTGGAAGAGCATGTGTAAACAGTTATACTCACCATACCTAGGACCTTATGAGCATACGGCGTTAACCATCAGCACCATTATTGGTCAACACTAGTCACTGGATTGTCTATACTGTCCCAGGAAATCAGTATTCCATTGGATCACCGTGAACTACGAGGCAACGGATTTCTGGAAGTGTGGAAATTTCCAGGGGGTTCTTGGCCTGGTAACCGATCAAAATGTACCCATCTATTTTGCTTGTGTTTTTTTACATCGGACTTAGGTGATAGCATATTGAACAGGTACACAACTCGTGAGAGTCCTGGGTGTTTCGCACTAGTATGACAAAGGTGATTCATCTGGAATTACTATTAGTCATTTTGTAATTCGTCCCTTTTCAAAAATCCCCAGTGACGAAAGGAATTAGCATGCATTTTATCAAAGCTTTTTGGAACCAAGTCAGGTTTGTGTCTTTTAAGAACTGAAAGGCTTCTGAGACCGAGAACGTGAGGCTTACCGCAGTAAAGCAAGTCCAATATTTTCAATGTTGCATGCTCAGCTGAAATACAATAATGGATACGACTTGTAAAATGGTTTTATGAAACGCTGATCACGAGTATCCTTTCAGGAATGCTTCAGATTATCGTCAGAATTTTGCGTAATCATAGAGTTTCAAAAAATGCCTTTTGAACGTTTTAGTATCTTGGAGATTTACAACGAAAAAATACATGACCTGCTGGCTGAGCGGAACAACAAAGGTCAACTGCAAAATTTGCGAATTCGTGAGCATCCAAACATGGGGCCATATGTCGAAGGTAAACAAAATCGTCTAATAATTCTTACATGCTCTTTTTTTATATTGTACAGAGTTCAAAGCCGTTGGAGAAAACAGATTGGAAATAGTGAATACAATAAATGAGGGACGCATTTTGATGATAAATAGCATGTACAACGGGTAAATTGGAGTGGCCAGAGCAGCGCATTGGAGCGTGCTGATTTTAATTCAGTCAGCAACAATGATCTCTCCCTCCTTCATATTGAAATCTGTCGCAATTGCACGCAACGCGAGAAATTAGAACCACTCACATTGTGCTTCTCGCTTTGTACTATGTCCACCAAAGTTTCGGGATACAACTACGAAGAGACCGTGTAGGTTGTCAGCTAGGTCATTCAAATGTCTTGCTAGAGAGCTGTTCGACTTCAGAACCACTATGTCAACACTGTGCAGCACAATCAGTACAAATTAAATATATACATTCCTATTTTTGCCAGAATCCGATAGTGTTTATGAATTTTTGTGATAACCACTAGCCGCCAGTATTTAAGTATGGCCATCTTATCTTCCGATCACGTTAGAACTTCATCCTGGCTACTCGAATGAGTCGGAATAAACTCTGCAAACAGCGGGCGTTTTGGAAACTAGTCTTAAAAGCTGTTTCTTATAGAAGGCATGTGTGACAGTTTGCTCATAGCAATAATGATCACAACGTGCTGCAATTACGCAACGTCAAAGTCAGTTTTGTCCAGTCCAGGACGATGAATAAATGCACAAACCTAGTCCGGGTCACTTTATTCTTCATTGAGAGCAATTCATCTGAGAATGTCAAACGCAGTAGAACTTGCCCGAAACTTGCGTGTTGACACACACTACTGACAAACATGAAGTCAGATATTTCCATGTCTTCCAGAAGGATACAGATCTGCAGGAGCTGTGCCACATTATCGACGACGCCCCTACAGGTTAATAAAAATTTAATTTCAATTTATGCTACCTTAAGCCTAACCAGAGCTTGACGCGTTAACAGCCTTGCTTCAGTTGGCTTTTCAAATACAGCACGTGAAATCTGTTGTGTCGGAGGGTAGGCCTTATAAACAGCGCTGTGGTCTGATGACTCTCCGTTAACTTAGAACACACAGTGAGGTGGCAACATGCAGAAGTGTTCATAACTGATGCGAACAATAAGGTATATATAGTGTCTGTGGGGTTTCCCTCACACATGTGATCGCTGTAGAAAGGCAAGTCTGTACTACTTGTTGCGTCATTTAACCGCTTATTTCACGAAAGTTCAGTCTTGCGTACAAATTTGATGCCGAAATAACGAAGACTAATAAAATGAATAAAACGCCCCTTGAGGTAAAAACTTTTAGTACACAACAGCAAACGCATAACTGTGAAAACCGATTCACCAGCTTCACCAGTGACCGTAAAAGGAATTAAATAGTTCATTAGTTGTACCATGTTACTCATTACGCTACTGAAATCTTCGACAACCCACAACGAGTTTTGTTCTTGTACCCATTAGATAGGTACAGCCTCCGGTTTTCGATCAACCTTGTATTTTACTCACACCTGAATCAGACCCGATTCGCGAGGTGTTTTCATTGCACATTAACTTAACTTTAAAAAGTAACTTAACCGGGTTCCAGCTCAATCTCCAACTTGTTTTATTTGACTGAGTAGGACTCACTTTGATAATTTGTTATCTTGGTGATCTTCTGGATGAATTCACTTTTTGTGCTGACAACCGACCCAGCAAATAGAAAAACGAGATGGTTTTAAAGTAATCCCATCAGTTAGTTAAGCTATATTATACCCATTCACTCATTCATGCATTAACTGGGCTGACCAAAAACTAAAAGGAATCAGTACTTCTCATAAAGCACTAGCCTACGTAGAGTTTTCTCATTTTTCCACTATGCGCACAAACACTTAAGAAATCACGAATATGTTTGACTTTCCACAGAATGAAGACGGAAGTTAGCCAGATGTTACTCAAAGCCAAAATCAAAAGATAGTTAGTATTTCGGTACTACTCACACGCCTGATGACAACGTTAGACAGGCCACCAACTGTTTTGCTCCTCATTGAGCTCATCGGGTGGGCCTAGTCATCGAACCTGCATCAACCCTATTCCCATTCTGAATAACGAATTGTACGTATGTTACGATAAATGTTCAACTGAGGATACATTTGGGACTGAGGGGAGACTTAGCGGAATTCAATCTTAATCTCATCTATTCAATTCTTTACTGGAGTGCGCTGTACAAGGGCTGCGTCGTGCATGACAAAACATTTGAGGCATTGCAGTTAAGCTTTCTGACAAAACTTTATAAGTACTGTGTTTAATCATGGATAGAAACTATGATACCTCGAGTGTACTACCAAGTGGACCGCAAGACTGCCTTGTGCAGCACATCCAGTTGAGAGTGAACAACATAAATGAGAAATTCAGCTGAGATTCAGATGAGTCTCCCTTGGAAAATCAAGCTGACTTTCCAATAAGAATATTTGGCAAATATATTATTAACCTTTGCTCCACACTACTTTATGAGGAAAGAGAGCTCAAAAATACCATCAAGTTTTTCCTAGTGTACGCCTCCTGGAAAGTATTTTATGGGTCAATCTATGAGATCGTTTGAATTAAAGTAGACTGTAGTGTGAATGTACCCACAAATCCTACTCGCTAAGGAAGCGCTGTAGAAAACGTACGCTTCCCGTAGTCACAATTACTACAGTATGGTATGTGATGTACTTTTAACCGTGCTTGTAAGCAATATTTCTGATAAGGAAATGTGACATCTCACGTAAGACGACGACCGTTCTCTGTTGTAGGACTAGGATAGACGTTGTATATGCACATTAATGCTTGAACCTATCAAATGCTTCTTTATTGGTCTCACTGGTTCGGATTTGATTTGAAGCGATCGTGCTGAAATACCTGTCCCATTGCAAGTGTATTTGTCATGGAATAAATATGTCTTCTGTGACACTATATAGTACAGATAACTAACCCGGTACTCATAATCCTGCCATTCATCTTCCCCTTTTTAGGTCTGAGTAAAGTGCAAATAAATGAAATGACAAGACTCGATGCTATTATTGCACAAGGCATTGCAAACAGGTGAGTAAATTTAAACTGGAAAATATTCATTTATGTTCTTTCGTTGGTTTTCTTTTTTTATGTTAAAACAGTCAATGCGAGTAGTCCGTGAGACTGTCTCTAGGAATCTCGCCAATTAGTTAACAAGTTCGTATGTGTTTTGTGGACTGAAAAGTTAAGCAGGCAAAGCCAACGGAAAAAGCAGAAATAAATTGCAAATACACATAGGTTTTTAAGCGGATTCATGTGGGCAAAAGAGTGAGGACACTGGCGGCCTATGTCAACATCAATCTCCAACTAACTGCTTGAGTGTTTCGATGAGGGACATCCGCAATGTTAAAACGTTGTCCAAGCTGCTCTTATTGCATGGTCCATTTTAGCAAATTAACCACGATTATTATACGCAACAGTCCTGCACAGTTTTGGTAAGGTTAACTGAATGCAACGTGCAAAATGTCCTTTGAAACACCTCACATTCGTGCCTCTGAGAAAAACTGTCCACCATAACCATGCTGGGAACTTTTAATCTCTGAGGGCAAGGGCCAGCCATTCATATATTTGTGCGTGTAATACTCCAACAATAGTCTCATAAGCTGATGGTGTTTTGATATTAAATCAGATTTAGCCGGGTAAACAATGGAATTTTGCGCGTCTGTTTTGTTCAGCCATTTCGTGCGGACTTTGTGGCATCTGGTCATATTGTTCTAGGGGAATCTAGGTCAATAATTAAACGTGCTTATATGGAAGATTAAATGCAGTGTTTCTGAACCTATAGTGGCCGTAAATTTGACAGTGTTTGACAGTGTTAATCATGCACCAAATATGGCTTGTTCGTATGAGTTAATGTTGACTTCGATAATTTTCATTCAGCTAATGTGGGTATGCAGTATGGTTTAAATCAGTACTGTGGAGGTAAAACAATACGAATACCGCCCAGACGTGACGAGGATGCAAGAAGTAATTGACATAAAAGCAATGACTGGGTAATGATAAGAACCATTCAAAGAATTCGGTAGGACTTAAGCAAACCGAACGTGATAGAGACAACCTAGCATTGTTAATATCCCCGCAGTACACTTATGCTTGTCCCATGCGCACAAGACCATGTTAGCTGAAAGAGTCGTACGAGGCACTCACTGCCCAAATTTACTGCAGCTGTCTTTACAAATCACCTGGGGGGGGAAACTGACAAGTTAAAATAAGTGGTCCGTATAGTAGAGAAGAACATGTGTGAAGCGTCGACTACTGCAGCCACAAGTTAGACTCAAAGCAAACGTATACGATGCTTATGAAACAGGTGGAGGAAATGCACTCGAAATTAGCTGGAGGAAACCAAATTTCAAAATCACAAGAAAGCCTAGGCGCTTGGGACGCTGCTCATGAACGGGTAGAGGCGAAAAATGAGCACCTCAGGTTATGAACTCACAATGTAAGAATTTTAGGTTTTGGGTGTCTAAGATGGCTACATTAAATGGTTTATATTCTTTTAATTTAAAAATATAAATAGAATGCACCTTGTTCGGAAACCTTCTCTGAAAAGTGCAAATTTATTCAAAGTCAGAGACAGAGGCGCGAAGTATGGAATGGTCAAAGAATTGCATGGCAAAGCAAAAGCTGTAAACATTAAAAGGCACAGAAGTGGACGGGCTGATTTACCTGTGACAGGATGGGTTTGAGTTCATAGATTTCAATTTAAGATGACACTCTACATTCTGACTGACATAGTTAAGTTGATCCATGCTTTTGTCGATGTGCAACTCGAACCCTTTATTTGGGAAAACTGTCGAAGCTAGCAAGAATGATAAAAAAACAGCTATCAAATACAAATCATTTTCAGCTGAAAACACAAATTTCGAGGTACTTATTTAAAGTTTCTGTGAGCTTCAGCCAGCCATTTTATTTACGACATGTTTCCATTTTACTCATCCCGTATTCTCGTTGCCATGCTGATGGTCACACGTGCTTCGGTCGTTTCCTCGTTACGTCAAGTTACTTCAATCCGGTGAATTATTTGCGCTTTAGAATCGTATAAAATACGGATTGTGAATACGGAAAATTGTATCTAAAGTATGTATCCGTTGCGCTTTAGAATTGTATAAAATACGGATTGTGACTACGGAAAATTGTATCTAAAATATGTATTCTGGTATGGGACCGCACGTCTCGCATCACTGAACAGCTACTCCTCCTTCAAGGAGTCGGCTATGGCGCGTTTTCTTTCTGGCTTTTAACTTAGTCAGGAAGCTTTTAAAGAAAAGAAAAAGTTAAATGATGTTCCTAGTAGTTTTTAAACAAACAAAGCTGTCAGCATGCTAGCAAATTAATTTATTTTTGCTCTGAGTGCCGCATCTTTTGTAATGTTGCGTATTTTCAAATTGGTCGACAGTCTGTTGTTGAACGGAAACTATCACGAAAATAAGGGGCTCTTTTCTGCATTTCGTAGTCCAGCCTAGTTCTTTTGACCGGGCTTGAGTTTTTTGGAAGCATTACTGAACAGAATAAAACGTGTAAAGGTTTCTGTGGATTCAAACACTAGTTTTATGAAGCTGCACAAGAGTGCACACCTTGGGAGAATCGGTGCATGTATATTTTAATATGAGTAAAAAACAAGTAGGAAAATAACTTTTTCGAAAAAGCCTGTATCTTGATAAACCGCAGCCAAAATGTTCTGGGCAGAGAATGTAGGTGTCCCTAGTTCTATACGGAACACACCCAAATGTCCTGGATCAGCTCAAGGCACAAAAGGTAACCTTATAGATGGTCACTCGTGGTTCTTCACCCTTTGCGAAATGCTTGTTTCGCTTAGTCCACTGAAGGTGCATTTGAGGCGGTCAAGCTTTCATACGCAGGCAACTTGGTAGCGATAAAAGAACGCCTGCATTGCGTGCTTTTAATCTTGTTTTGGATGATGCATCCTGTCGTTTGAAACATCTAAACGTCTTTGGATGGCTTTTAGAGCCGAGAGCTTCTGTTGGGCTCTGAAGTGGAGTGTCTATGTTACATTGTTGTAAGCGCAACACACCTGTGGGTCGTTCTGCAATTTCCTTAAACTTTTGAAGGTATAGAATTCAGTTTTTATCAAAGTCGTGATGTTTATCAATGGGGATTTCTTCGCTTTCAAGCAAACACGGTACTGAATAATATCCATGGTTCATAATACTTTTTTCTTGAATGTGATTAGTTGGTTGTTCACTGTGTTTCACTGATGTGCTCAATTATACATTTGGATAGACACACCGACATATTATATTGTGGTATATCCTGCCAAAAACTTCAACGTGCACTCGGTATTCTATCGGTCTGAATGGATGTCTTACACACGGGATCAACTTTTCCAATGGTAAACGAACGTACGTACCATGTTAGAACTCAGTCCAATTTATCAGATTGTTCATTAGTGTGCTCGTTATTCGAGGGTTTCGGCTGGTAATTTCCACTTGCTCGGGGTGCTGTCGATCAGAAGGAATTGTGTAAACATGCCGGTTTCATCACCGCTTTTAATTAACACATCCTGTCTAATTAGGCAGACTGATCCCGCAGCTGCTTATTCACTCTGTTACATTTTGTTATCAAATCAACTGGTGCGTGATTCCGATTGGCTGGCAGGGGTTCATAATTTCCTAATACCCAGTTATTGACAGTGATATTAAAATTCATTTCTAACGTGACGATAAGTTGCTCAAAAACTGGATATTAAAATAAACGTAAATTTCTGATGAGCTGACTCCTGATTAAGATCACTAGTTTGTTAATTTAGTGGAAGGTACTCAAGTTTTAACTCTGAGATATCCATTAGGTCAGCCCTATAATAGAACACTATTTTTATCCACTAACTTCGCTTAGTGGATATGAACTACAGTATGAGCGCTTGAAGATTGGTTTATGTAGTCATATTGGCTACAGAAGGATTACCATTCGTCAAAGTCCTTTTTTGAGGTAGCAACAACTGCGAGGCTCCATATTGACTTCAAAGCATTCCAAACTAATGATACTTGAAGAAATTGACGGTATCAAGAAGAAATTATGATGTCCATGGGCGAAATTTGATGGGCAAAAGCACAGGATTTTTCGACTTTAACATTAGAAAATGTTATGCACACAAAGGAGCTTAATCCGACTACATCAAGGCGTGTCTTTGTAATTTCAAACTAAACAGAGCTTCTGCTTGGCAGCTTCATATCACCAACGCATTTTAATAACGTGCACTTAACATTTTGACAAGAGGACACAAAACGAAACAATGGACTACGCTAAACAGGGCGGGAATTAAAGACTATCTCTGCTTAGAATGTAACACATAACAAGCTGTGTAGAGAAGCTTGAATGTCTGCATTCTATATATTAAATAAATGAGAACCTCTTTAGAAAGAGGACCTTGCATCAAAGCGAATTTGACGTCCCTTGGAAAATCTGACTTACTGTTAGTCACTCCTTGCAGTCAAAGTGCATTCAGAATAAGGATGATCATACTTTAGTTTAGTTTCAAAATATCATCGAGGTGTTTTAATTCTCCGTAGTTTCTATCTCACTAGTTAACCGGAAGGATCTTAGCAGTGTCTAAACAAATCACAAGTCGTAGGTGGGCATATCGTGAGTATTTCTGTACCAAAATAGTGTGGTGTTACGGCACAATGGTATCCTTTCTTCCAAAAGATTTCACTTATTAAAAAAAACTCTGAACCAAATGATTAGTCAATATTTATGACGCGTAAGCACCCCTTTAACTTAATCATATTTTCTTATGGCGTTAATTTCTTTCCAATATTGTCTAGTTGAGCTTAGTTTATCTGTAAATCACCGACTAATGTATTAAGAACAGGTATTCTAGTTGAGACTTTTTTCCGTTTCTTCAGTCAACAGATAAACTTTTGATTTACCGGAAGGGTTGGACTAAAATATACAGGAGTCAGGAAATCAGCCCAAGGTGGAGTGAAAGGTTAATTCTTCAGTACCATTTTTACTAGCTCTAAGATATCTCTTAACAGAATGCTATGAGTGTCAAATTTATTGGGTTATGTTAAACAAGGATCCATCATTAGACGTTTTTGAAATTGAAGCCAAAGCCCTTGGGTTTTGTGGGACTTTTGTGTGTTTTGCGCACTTACAGCCTTGTTTTACACAATAAAATCAGTAAAGATTGTTGTATGCTCTACTTGCTGTCCTGCGCCTACAAATTTTACCAGTTTGACAACTTTCAATGGGCTAGTTCAGTTCCTGCTGGGCATTCTAATTTCAACTGCAATTTAGATGCTACCGGTGATGCGCATTGGATGTTTAAAGATGCCATTTGAGGTGCTCCACTCTACGTTCTCCTCCGTAGAAATCAAACCCAAACTTTCTAATAATGTTTTCCACCATATACAAAAGTAGTATAGTAGTAGTAATATTCCCCTAAATCAAATAGGTAAAATAATCTCCACCGTTATAAAAGGGGAAGTGTTAACCTAGACCAAATCAACTGCATCCTCTGGTCTAAACTCCAAAACCTGGTGTATCATGGTGTATCGAGTAGTTTAAACCCAATGACTCCCAGGAAAAATTCTATTAAATTCAGTACAAAAGATCTCGCAACATTTCCAACCCTCACCACTATAGAGCGACTAGATGGCTGCTTTGCGGTGCTATAGAGCGCTAGATGGCTGCTTTGCGGTGGACCAGAACCAGCTTCAGATATATGTGATTAATTAACAAGGGCTAACATTACTCCTCACATTGAGTTTGCGAATGCAGTTCACTTGGTCTTTCATGAAATTCAATCACAGATTTAACTAGTTAAATCAAATTGGCATTCACGGCAGTGCTCTAGGCAAAACCTTAAGTTCCGATAATACGTGGAGTCCACTAAAAACGACTGGTGTGTTTCGCTTCTAGCTTTTTCCTGTGATGTCCTGTTCAGCTAGTCACATCCTAATTCTGGCATATCAATTACGTTTGCATCTAATTTCAGCTCGTGTTTTGACGTTGTCTTATTAACATAATATGCTGATCATGTGTGCTTTCCCAAACGTCCTACATGTAGCCCGTGATCGATACGAGAAAGGCCAAAACGGAACTTGATACTGAGCCGGGCTTTGAGGTTTTTGAGTGGGCTGTAACACGAGGAAAAGGTGATTCGAACTATAGGTCCGTGCACTTAGCTGTATCCGTAAACAGACAGACAGATAGACCAAAGCGTTGCCAAGTATAACATAGAAAGGCCGGAGTAAAATATACGAGCCTAACAATGAAATAACTGGTGCGTTTAAATGGAACATTGAAATACTCTAGAAATAAAAACCGAAAGGAGATGGTTGCCTCCCAAGTTTTGCATAAACTAACTGAAGTAACAGCCAGCACTGAAATTAGACGGCGAATTGAGAAAAATGGATTAGACCCTAGACTTTTCCTTATCCAGAAGAAAGTGAACGGCTTTAGCGTGACTGAACTGCTTGGGTTTCTGCAATTGTCATTTACATAAACTGAAAGTTGGGGAAAACATAGTTTTGGTGAAACACTTCGCAGTTCATGAACAGCTTTGGAGAAGCTGACTAAAATGCTGACTACGGATGAACGGCCTTTCACAGTAGAAGTAGCACGGAATTTGCACTGGACATACTCAAGTTGAGCAGCACAGTGCTAAATCGCCCTCGTAGTCAGTAAAAGCTTTTGTATGTGGTTAACTAGTCCCAAGCTGAAATTTTAGAGAGAAAATGTTGAAGTAGAGGGTGAACAAAACGGAGCATTCAGTGCGGAACAGTCAACGCGATTACCGGATTTTCTCTGAAAACAAAATTTGTGTGGTGACACACACACTTTGAAAACTCCGAATTTAAATAATCCGAGTCACAAACCCATACATTGGTCTGACAACTTCTTTCTGTGTCCGAATGTTCTAGCATTTTGGCCAAATTCGCATTTAGCATTTGTAAAGGTTTTCTCTCTATTCAAAGCGTATTTGATATGGAAAACTTAGAGTTCAGTTCTCAAAAATATTAGTTTGTATCAAACGGTGCTGGTTACATAGCTTGGATTTTAGCTAAACTACAAAAACTAAGTTAAATTGATAAAAATTCTTTAGCTAGAGATGAAGCTTCACATAGGGAAGGCAATCCGTTAGAGTTCCTCCTGAGTGCACAGCATACTCAGGAGTCGACAGGTGCTGGTAAACATTTTTATATAACCTGGAAGAAAGAATTCCCGCCTAGAAGGTTACGAAAGATATGTTAGCCATAGGCATGCAGGAAACGCAACCTTAAAATCCAAAAGACATTCTGGACAGTGATTTGATAGGTCCGGGAAACATTCACGGCTGGCTGATCAGATAAGTCGGGGGTACCCAGAATAAATACGTGTGCTTTGCTGACCCTCCGTAAGGACCCTACCCGAGACAAAGTTAACTCTTAACACTAGATGCAACACTGTATATTGCATCCAAGAATTTGTTGCGTAAGTTATTATAGGCCTCAGAAAACGAAATAAAAGCAAACAAAAATGATAACGCAAAAGTCGGTTGAAACATAAATGTAAAATATAAGCTTTACACACAATTTTCTGCCTCCTTAAAATGTGGGAAGCATACATTGGTGAGCAGACGTATGCCAGACTGAACAACAGCAGTGTGATCCGGTTACGCCATTCTTTTTTCTTTAACAATAATGATCAAAACGAAGCTTTAAAAAGAAAGCCAACGTTTTTCGTGCATAAAGCTTCAAAACGAGAGGTTCAAGGGAATCTGAGTTATGCACGAGATTCAGCACAATTCAGCTACAGCCCAGCGGTTATTTTTGGTTTGCCATATGTGGAAGATATAAAAGAATCCCTAACTGACAAAGCCGGGATAGTTCTTATCTGGTTGACATGGCTTACTGATGCACGCATTCAAGAAGAAAATCGAATGGACGGATAAAATCCACCGGTATTTGGTTGTCGGTGGGTGTGGTGTATGAATAAACTGGAGGAAGTAGATTAAATTAAAACAGTGTAAAGATGAAATATTGAGGTGTCAACACTCAGTGCAAATCCGAAGTTGAATCGCCTTGCATAGCACTTTACTGATTGTTTGTTATGTATTTGAAATGGCGAAATCAGTTGGCCACAAGAGAGTTTACGATATGTTTCTGTTCAAAATAAAAAAGTTGATAGGTTTATTAGAACCTACAACGTGGTTATTGTCCAACACTCTTCTTCGTTGACAGGAGCACTATAGAAGGGTACCACCATACAGTGTTCAACAAGTGTCCGGATATCGGATCCGTGTGGTTGCTTCGGGTTGCGCCTACTGCTTCGTGTTCCATGTTGTTTCAGCGTCTGGCTAGTGTAGCTGGATTCCCAACCAAATGGATATATTAAGTTTAGCGGAGCATCCAAGATTGCTTCATTCTGCTTCAGTGGTGTCAGCAAAAGCTTTGGCCCTCTAACGAAAACGCATCGGACAGCATCAAAGAAAATCTGTTAGGCGTTAAACGATAGCATCAGCAAAATCTTTGGCCCTCTAACGAAAACGCATCGGGCAGCATCAGAGAAAATCTGTTAGGCGTTAAACGATAGCAGAAGTGGAAGAGATATATTTGATAGAAGTGCTTGTGCTGACAAGTAGCGTCATTACTAGGGGATCTTCCGGAATTTAAGCTAGTAGAAAAATTTGTAAAGCACTTTTTAACCCTAACTCAGTGGAGCAGAAATGTATCTGTTTAACCCAACAAAATCTGTGAAAACACTGCAAAATAACGATAAACACTTTGTAAATGTGAGTTAGAGATACCATCACTGATTGGACCAACGGGCGATAGTTTTAGTAATCTTCGTAGACTTACAAGTTTATGGAACGGAAAACTTGTTTTGCACTCCGTGCATTTATTCAAATGCATTTGTCCGTAGTGTGTAAGTGCACAAAATAAACGGGAAAGACTAGGCATCACTCACAAAAAGTGCACCGCACCACCGCAACTTTGTAAGTTGCTTACGAAACTTCAGTCATCTCCACACTTTCAATCACATTAAGGGTAACAAAACTTACTATGGCTTGTATCGGAGTTCACTCTACAAGAAAGCACACAAGATGGAAGGTTGTTGTAGGGGCAAAGGACGAAAACCGGATGCGTAATTTTTTCCCACTCTTAATTGTTTTTTTTCGAGGACTATTCAGGCATTTTGTTTTCAATATGAATTAATTTCCTAACTTGGAATTTCAGTTGCTTCGGACCAACCAAAATAGTGTGTCCGACGGGCTCAGCTGCTGCGCTGTGTTGTTTGACATGTCACAAGAGTAAAAATAAAATCGTACTTGTACGCACGTACAAAGTGTGCTCCCAGTATCGAAGGACCGCTGAGACCAAATTTATATAAAGGGGTCTTTCATCAGAAGCGTTCACCACAAGCTATGAACGTTCAAAAGATCTACAGTGGTTTATCCAAATTTAATTCTCAGAGGTATTAGGCACACCTTCAACAACAATCACTAGTTTCGACCAGGCGACATCGAAATTCGTGGCGGCGATAATCAAAGTGCGTGAATTAACCATCGAGTATAGAGAGCCACCTAAAGTGGTTACTTGACGCATAGCTTCAGGGAGCCATAACCCACATTTTCAAAAGTACTGAAGCTAGTCCCGGCCATCTAATCAGACTAGCTGAAACTGAGAAATTAAAGACCTCTTATGGTAACTTTACGAAGTGAGAACTAAGCTATTCCTATTTTTTCTACTGTTTGTACAAAAAACGATAACTTCCTACTGCTGCTTAAAAATCCTTTTATATAAACATTTAGAATGAAACATATATGAAGGCCAGGTGTTTTCTGTCAATCAACCTTTGGTTATCATTTTGATATATTTTTTTCAGAAAAACAGCCGAAAACGAAGTTCATTTGCGAAGTAGCCGAAGCCACGTTATATGCACGATTTACTATCACGAGGTGAGTAACAAATTGGAAAGTAATGAAAGCTGCCCACAATGTCCAATTTTATAGTTGCTTTGTCACATTTCTTTAAAGAACTGAATTACCAGCTTCCAGAACAATCATATTCCCGCGGCAGGCGAACTTTTTGAAACATCTTCCAATAGGAAATCCAAAAACAAGTAGAGAGTCTTGAGAACGAGGCAAAAAATGTATTTTGACTCTGCTGACCTCAGTCCTGGTAAATTACTGAGGCACGCTCTCTGGGAGGGTTACCTAGGCTTTGAGTTTGTGGCAGTTTATTAGGCTGTCATTGCATTATACGCTAGAGGTTGGAAAAATTTAATTTAGCGGTCAGTTGGCCCGGAACAGAATGTAAGGTGCATCCAGATTTCATTTCACAGCCTCTGCTCAGCCCACGAATAGCATAGGGCTTTAATAAGCGGCTACCCATCTTCTTGGTTCACAGTCAAAAACTGGGTCTCCAAAACGGAATAATTTGGCATTTATCTAAGTGCAAAAATATCCCAGAAGCTGAGGCCACACAAGTGATATACGGACAAGTGATACTTCGTCTTACTTAATACGGGCTTCCAGATTTTCACTCTCATTTGTGTACACAGTATAACATAGAAAATTTTAGAATGACAGTTTTGACGAGCGGAAGTTGTAACCCTTATATTTTTTACACACAATCTGGGCTAGCTGTGGGAAAGGTGGGCTGCAACGCACTGCATCGAGAATGACCTATTTGGTTCTTGACGTCATCACTCCGAAGTTGTATCTGAGTGTATAATTCTTTTTTGACGGTAGCAGTGCTTTCTATGCAAGTGGATTGTGAGGAGCGCCTCGTTATGACAGCTCCAAGATCCTTGCCCAATGGGAGTATAAAAATAACGGTGAACACGAACCGTGGAAACCGATTAATGTGCACGTGTAAATAGTCCAAGCGCATTTGTTCACCTCTGACTAAGTTATTCCGTATGCTAGAAGTGTAAGCATACACCTGGGAAGACTTATGATAGACTTTTCCAGGCATTCATCCAACAAAAAACAAAAAGACAAGTACCTTTCCCTTTCCGGAATCTTACGTGAAGGTGATTTTAGAAAGCACACTATTGAATCTATTAATGATTTGGTCTAAAGATCTGACATCCTTGCAAACCTGTCGTCTAAATACTGTTTTCTGAAATGCTTCAGATTAGATCGCGTGTCACTGTTTCACATTTCAAGAGAGAAAATAATTGAATCCGGGAAGTATTTTTGCTTCTTTCAAAAGGCACAGCGAGTTGATAAATTTAGCGAAAAGCTATCTTTAGTTGCCTACATAAAATATAGATATCCGTGGCTGTGACAGCATCACTAAAGGAAAAACAGAGCGATGCGACGTGAGGCTGGCTGGGGTGAGTGTCAGTGTAGGTAGGGGGTTTGAGTCAGCAGCATGTACGAAGATCTCGTTGATGGATTTATCTCTCACTGGAGGCTAGAATTCGACATTTTTCCAAAGGACAACACGGCAGTAGATGAACAACTGAGATCAAACAGTTGGTCGTTAAGTTGAGCATTAAAAGCAACTTGGATTGGAGAGTATCCTACTCTCTTAGTATATGTGCTCCCTTGAAAGGAGCCATACACTCTGAAACGTGTTATGAAAAGGACCTACTCTTATCAAGTAATGGCCCTTTCATATATAGACGATTCGATTAATGACGTTATTCTCACACTTGACTCTAGTACGAGTCTTCGACCAGAGTTTACAAGCCCCGGTGTGGTGTCTGGTAAGTTTGGCTCTCAACATTCTCCTAGGTCTAAAGAAACTTGGATCGTAATCATTTTCAGATGAAACTGGTTTTAATGTTAAAAGCAACGGAATCTCAGATGAATCTTGTTTTTGTGAATATACTGCACGGAGTTTGCTGCATATTCCACTTGGGACGATATCCATGATGTCGGATCATTTTCTGTACGTCACTAACGTTAGGACTAATAAATAAAGGTGATTGTTCGGCCTTTATCCGACAAGGTTAACATACGCAATTTCTATTCATTACCAGCTGCAAAGTGGAAATATTTAATAAGGGATATTCAAGATAACGTGCGTTTTCTCATGATTAGCACCAGGTCTAAAAATTGACACCCTAACCACAGTATCACACGGCGCACGAACACTTATGAAGGACTGACTATCATCCTGGTTGTTCCCGCTGTACTCCACACATAAGCCAAACCGCGCAGACCACTGAGTAGCAGTCCTACTCTTGCTCAAAGGCATTATGAAGGCTAGTGGAGATTTGTTGCCATTGCCTATCTCTGAAATGTAATCCATACCTACTGGTCGGCGTCACCCCCAACAAGTGGCTTATTGTTGCAGTCAACTAGGGATATGAAATTTCCATGATTAATTGTGTCTATCGGTGGGCCTTTCTAAAGCGACCGATCTTGATCCTTCAGTCTATACTAATTGTTGATATAAGTCCTGAGAATAGATGGGAATATTCCGTTGCCAAACTAAGGTTGTATTTTCCATAGCTATCAAGAAATATAACCTTCTTAAAACGTCATAAAGGTCACTAGTTATAAGGACTAAGCGAATATTGAACGTAAAGGCTATCGAAATGAACCAGTTATTCGTAGCGAATACCGCAGTAACTCTGTGTCACTCCGCGTGACATTGTCTCTGATTCAAGCTCGTTCATGCAGCAAATCTGATGCAAAAAGTCAAATCCATTACACAATAACAAAGAACAAGTTCTTAAATGACGGTAGAAGCAAGGTTAACTTCAGTGTAAAACTAGGAAATATGTACACCGTATATGCGTGCGTCCGACGACACAATTATACTTCTCTTGGAAAGGCTTTGCTTTCGCCACTACACGTTGGTTACTACTTGGAACGTTTAGCAAGTAGTCACATAATTCTTGTCTAACTTGTGGCCGTTTAAAATAATTTGCACTAACACATCTCGTCGAGAGGTATGAGGAGGAAAGGAGAGTGAGGTGATTTGCGTACCAAAATAGTTCAGGAACGTTAACTTTCAATACCGGTTTTGGCCGCTTTTGACATCGGTATCCCAAGTATTCGAACATGGGGAAAAGAGGAGCAAGTTGATAAACGTTGCATACCAGTCGGATCACATTGCCACTGCCAATTATTTGCTATGTTAATTTTGAAAAATTTCAGTAAGCAATGAAATATGCGAGGTTTCAGCACGAATTTTTCGCAGAATTTTTCATTCTCAAGTCTGGCAGAACAGCATTATATCTCCTAAAACAATCATAGACCGAGTGGCAACAGTTTTGTTCTTCGTAATAGCTGTGAACGGATATATAAAAGCAATTAATGATTAGGCTGTTCACTAAAAGTTAATGAAGTCTGCTATTAGCAGTCCGCTGCTCAGTCATTTTTCGATCGTCTCATTGGTCAATGGGCAGCACGAAGCCTTGAGCCCCCATTCACATAACAACTGAAAACAGCCTGTCACAAGTTCCAGTCTACTGATTCAGCTAAAGGCTTTTGCGAGGAAGTATAATGTTTGAGATTGCCAACCTGCATGATGCTCTCAGCGCGTCGTTTAGCATCAATGTCTACGATTAGCGCTGCGCCACTGCACATTCTCACAGTAAAAATATATATGGACAAGCTGTTGATGCCAGTATCTTTGCTGCTGAAGAATCCTCAGGCCCGTTGACAACTCATCGAAGGAAAGTAACTCTTCCATCTATCCATCGTCAGTGACTTGTCTCCAAAGGGGTTGACACTAACCATCCCTGGGTTACAAGGTGGCCAAAGACAGGTCGATATTACCGCAGGTAGATAACTTCACTGGCCGTTACACTCTCAAGCTACATAAAGACAGGAACCACCGTCGTTAGCTTTAAATCACGTTTCACTAACTGCGTTATACCAATGGCCAATGAGTAGTCCGCACCAAAAGACTGGTTTATGGTTCTACTTACTCTCGACAGTGCATGTGGACATCCTACATAACTGAATGACACAGGGTAAAATGTATCTAAAATTTTATTTCCATCAAACATTACATCTGTCCATAAACCCATTTATTACAATAGAGATGCTTTCTTCAAAATAAGACATTGAACTAGGCAGTTTTTGCTACGTTCTCTGGTGTTCTGGGAATATTATATAACCTTAAATATATATAAGAAAGACGAATAGACCATTCAAAAGAGCCTTACCGACATCGTGCTTTTATGATTATTTGGGTTACCGTAAAATTTCTGTGCCAAATATGATGTCAAATTTGTTTCACATTTCCTTCAAAACAGACTACTTCAGAAGCAAATTATCAGAAAGATTTTACAAGCAAACTGAGTTTGATCGATCTAGCTGGAAGGTGAGTTTTGGGTAGGGGCAATTCGTCTTTGAAAATGGTTGCCATTTGTCGATGAAATCAAAACAAGCATTCATTCGTGTAGTTTACTGTTACCACGGAAGAATTATCAGGCCTAGTTTTTTGTGTGATATAGGACAATATTGGTAATCACTGAGGAAATCCGAATGAAATATGAAGTTCGAGTATGGTATTTATGGTATTTATGACAACCACGGTTACTATTCTTTGAAGAGATACATGCAGAGTGGATAACAACAGAAGAGAAGGTTGGTAGCTCATCGAACTTGGCCATTGTCCAGAAAGGACAAAATCTGAACGAGGCCCTAACGTCCAGCTTAAAGGTAAATTAGCACTAAGAATCAGTCATGTGAGGGAAAAGACCAATAATTTTCTGTTTCTGGTGAATTTATATTTTCACCAAAACTCGACGGCTATTCATTTGGTGTTATGTGTGGACGTTGTATAACAAACTCGTAGTATCAAATGTTCACTAAGTCAGCAAACCTAAGCGGCAGCTTTTTATGTATGGATTCAGCATGAAAAATCAGGTGAAAGATAAAATCAGACAAGCTGATTAGATAGACAAATTCTAATGGAGTAGTTGCGTAGTTTACGAGTAACTAAGCAGTATAGTGACACGGGAAGAAAATCAGGACAGTTTTAGAGTAATTCAGATATTTTCCTCCTACTTTGAGACAACCTCAGTTTACTGACCGGCGAAAAAAAGAATGTATTCGCATCTAAACGACACAACCAGCTCTGTGTGTTTTTGCATTTTACTTCACTTAGTTTTTCGGCGTGCGAGTTTGTACGAAATGAAGTCCTCACAGTGTATGATAAAGATGAAGAAACAAAAAGGTTAAAGATTACCGGATGACTTATGCTTATTCCTGCCGGACTAAGACAAATACACCACATAAATATTTAGCGCTGTTCGATTGCTAGTCATTTCACAGATTACGCATCTTGGCGTAATCAGGCCTCTCAAATAAAGCTAACACCGAAATAAAGCTTTGTGTTCCCCATTTGAAAGGCTTTCTTTGGCTTTCTTTGGCACGAAAAAACGAGAACAGGCCATCAGTCGAGCCTTTTGGTCATATTACTTGTAACGGCAATCCGTATTTTAGTAGGCAACTACCAGGTTATAAAAATATCGAGGAAGTTATCTACTACTAAGGCGTTGTGCCTGGTGTTAGCCTTGCTATAAATAACTGGTGTACCGCATTACAAGGTCACCTCTGTCAATGGGACTACTACTAAATTGGGTCAGTGAACTTAATGGATTCCCCTGACATTTCACAATCATAAGTACAGTCCAGATGAGGCTTGGTGATTTTTCATCGTACACTAGTCACTTTATGTAATCCTATTCGAATATCACGACGCATCTCTCACAGTACTAAAGCATGCCTTCTGACGATAGTCAAGAGTACCATGTGAATTATCAGTGCTTCTGACCGATTGAAACCTTGCCGGTCGATCGCCCGAAATCAAGAAAATTAGATGAAATGAAGAAAGGTTTTCTTCACAAACCCGATTGATTCAGTATCTGATCGTCTTTGTCCGAAACATTTGAAGAAAACCAACTCACGGTCACCGAACCCAGCCAACGGCCTCCGGCTCGTTATGGAGGATCCCACTTCTTGCGACTTTTAAATTGTTAAAGAAAATTCAACCAAAATAATAAAAGCTGTACTTGAACAAATTCGCACGTGGAAATGCATCCTAAAAGCGAGCTAACTGAAGTCTCAGCGGTCCTGTTAGTTATCAGGACTGCGATGCAGGCGGTGTTTGCCTTTGGGTTCGAACATTATCTACCACAAAACCTACCTTAATATTATAAAGCATGTTATTTCCCTTTCAGTGAAAAGGCCCACAGAACCTCCAATTTCCAACGATTCGACGAAGGACGGAAAATCAACTTGTCCTTGTCTTCTTTGAGCACTGTCATTTCACGACTTGGTGAGAGACTTTTCTAACAAATTGTAGTCTTGGCGTCTCTTTTTGTATGAAGTATGATAGCCGTCTTCATTGATTTGTCAGTCAGTGTCTGCTTGTTCGGCAGCGATTCATAAGTGCGCGACATTTCATTTATTATTTAAGTTGATATTTGAGCCGCATCGTGGGTTTGGACGAAGAAAGTCATTTGAGCAGATATTGTCCTACAGGATTTGAAGTCCCCCGCTGCTCGCTGCAGTGTGCACTGTACGCCATATGAGTGCAATGACAAACAGCCTGTCAGGTAGAGATTACTGGGTACATGGTGTTCAAAATATACAGGTTTCAAAAATACGTCAGGGTTTCTGAGTTCATATTTATCCTTTAATAAGCATTCATCGTAATTAACAACATATAATCGATGTTTAACACTAGTGCTTTGCTGCTCCATTTAGTCAGTAGTAGACCGGCGCTGGCCGGTCTTTGAGCCTCTCGTAGTTGTTTCATCAAGCTTGCGTGCACTCACGTCACAGGATTCCAAGCTTCAACTTAGCTGTCTCCGACTAATCTTAAATCACTCAGCGGAGAAATCATGCTTATTTTTTGGGAGTATCGTTTTTGGAATAAACTGCTAGTGTTTTTAAGCTACGTTAGGCCTTACGGGGACGATGACTGGTGTGATGAACGTGAAAATGTTCTGAAGTACAACATTCTGTACGTAGAGATTGGAAAAGTAGAAAGGTAACTCCTCTCTTGAATAAGAAATTTTTAAACGCAGGGTTATTCCTTGTCAACACCTTCGTCAGAGAGAAACTTACACATTGTCTCAAACTGGGAACTCTGTTCAGAGAATTTTCTGTTTACTGTTTGGGGATAAATGTCAAATATACCTTGCTCAACGTTAATGACTTAGTTCGATCGTTCAACTGCAACATGAAAGGTGTCAGCATAAAATACGGTAACGTCAGGGAGATTCTTTAGCCACAAATTTATTTTACGGAATCGAATGCTTGGCAAGAAAATCTTTGGAACTCTTCGGGTGGTGGCGATTTCATTTGCCCGTAACGCAAAGATGATTACTTAATAAATTCCGATAATTAAATATTTGTTGGAACTTGATAGAAGTTATTCCAGGAGTTTCGGGCCATAAAGGTCTCATCTGTATAGATCCTGTTAAAGACGAAATAATGGTGTAATGTCCTTGAATAAATCTGAGTTACACATGTGTGCGGTTATTGTATACCTGAAATAGCTTCTTTAGCCGAAGTGAAGACGCGTGAAGGAGAGGAACCTGAAGAATCAATTTGTGGGATTGATGATTAAAACAGTTGCAAACCATAACGCTGTTGTTGTGAAGCATTTGACCTTAAACAAGGTGATATCATCAGTGCGTTTTGATGCATTGTTGCGAGTAGCGGATTGCAAATTCCAGTGGCAAGCCCATACTCAACCGACCGACGGTAGAACTTGTCGGCTGACAAGACAAGACAGCGTAGCAACGGGAAAACAACTTTAAGCCAGCAGGCGATCTCTATTCGCGGCTCAAACAGACAATCACTAAGGCTGACCATTCAAACGAACAATTCAATCGAAAGCCAGCTATGCGCTTATACACACGTGGGACAATGTTTATTAGAGGAAAATGTCGGTAGCTCAGTTAGCGTAGATGGTCGTTGACTTGTTCTCTGAGCTGGGCAATTTATTTGCAATCCAATTGCCCAGCTCAGAAAACAAGCCAACTACAATGTTTATTGTCTAAAAATCTATACGGCGTTGAACTTGACAGGATGTTTGGATTTCAATGTACAATCCCGACCTATTTAAAACTTACTTGGAAGTGCCGACTCCTCTGAGTCTCTGGGTCTGAAAAGAAGTGTCGAATGAAGGTTAAATCAGCCACTAGGCGGCGACCGATGTTGCCTTACTGATTGTGCGTGTCCTGGAAGCGATGAGAACGGAACACTCAACGCCGAGCGGACGGTTCTAATGCGAGGTCAAAATTTCTCGCTTGTTCCTAATAAATCCATTGTGTTCTTGTTGGTTGAGTCGCTTACTAGCGCTAAGGTTATGGATTCGGGATTCGCAGTCAACCACAACAGTACCAAAACGAACGGCCACATCACTGCATAGTTTATTTGAAACACTACCCTGTGTATTGAACGAAGTAGTGTAATGTCTTTAAGTTGTAGATAGTTCCAGTACATGTCTACTTCAATTCCCCGGATTAAAATAATTGGCCCATAGAAACAGCTGGCTGAACAGTGATTTAACAAGTACTGCATTTATCTGCATACAAACAGAAAAGCTAAACATCCACTGAAATTAAAAAGCATTTTAACCAGTGTTCTGGATAAACCTGGCGAATCATTTCATTTAGAGACAGCTATGCACATGCTTCAAGAACCTGAGCGTACGTCTATCAAAAAGACCATAACAGTAATTTCAGTGCAGAGTGGCACAAAACCACGAAAAAAACGAATGATGGTGCAGTGAGTTGGTGAGCAACTATAGATTTTAGTTGCCAAGTGAGTTGGGAGCAAATAGGGCAACCCTATAGATTTTAGTTGCCACTTGTTCGTATATGGGAAGATAGGCTTGGGTTATTGAACAGGCTTTACATAAAGGCACTCTATGTCCATCAGTCTTGGAAGACAGACTTTCTCGGCATGATCGACAGCGAGTATCTTCGCTTCCCTCATCTGGTTTGGGGAGAAAGCAAAATAGTCTTATGGGATGCTGCACAAAGGGGAATGTTCGCGGGACACTTTCGCTCAGCCTGATATGTTCACCATTGTAGGTTCTTAGTAGTCTCACTACGTCTGCAGCACACTTACCAGAGTAACAAGAACCGATAAATTAGTTATCTGATCATTCAAGTGAAAAGAAACAGAAAGGGATTATCTCTTTGAAATGCTTTCGTAGGTTGAAGAGCTTTTGGCTCTCCTGATGTAAAAGATTACGTCGATTGGCGAAGCAAGGTTACATTGATCATCAGCTCCATAACTGGTGGAATGATCTTGTAGATAGTTGTAAAGATATTTGTTGAACAGCAAGGCTGTTGACTCCGAATTTCCTTACAGTGATGTTAAAAAATAGCTACACAAGATATGTGGTGCTGTTCGAACTAGGTCACGATTTTTATTAGGCATAGCAACGATTAGCAATAATGCCACTAAGAGAAAACACCTGCGGCTACATTGCGTTTTCTTTTCGGATAAAAAAAATAAGAGTTTGGCTGCTCAGGTAAAGTAAATACTGACCAGTTTTTCTGGGCTTGGTATTTTTGTTGTAAACGCCTGTTTACCAAGCCAGCTGACATTAAAAGTACCTAGTTGTGTAGTGCTATGCTACTGTGTAGGCCTTGTCTTAGTTAATGCCGAGTGAGGCACACCTAATGAGTTTTTCCTGTCCATACTTGCTTACCAGCTGACAAGTCACAGAAGGACAATCCTGATGCGGATGTGATTACCAATAGCAGTCATTCCACAGTCAACAGCACTCGAAGTTCACGTCAATCGGGACTTCACAGTTCTTCATCGGTCCATATCCCCTATCGAAATTCAAAACTTACATGGCTTCTTAGTGACTCTCTGGGTGGGAACGCACGAACCACCATGATAGCAAGTACGTCAACAAAGTACTTTTACTGTGTAATCTTTCGGTTATTTATTTGTAGCTACTTATTTGTTTCATTCCATTTATTTATATTCGTTTATTTATTACAGCAGAGTGGATAAGACGGAGTTCCGAATCTTTCTAATGAATCGTGTACCACTTATTCGTTACTCACTACTTCCGAACTTTTAAGCGACTTTTCAGCACAATATTTATACGGGTGAACCACACATAATTACGGACAGAGACCTTGAACTTGAGCTTTTGGATTTTATCACAAACTTTGAACAAATGACCTGGAAATCACTCGTCATGATCCAATTTTGATGCTAGCTGAGTCCATATATTCTGTCATGATGAGTGGTTTTCCCTTTTAGACTCGCTTTCTGGAGGCTAAAATTAAATTTGCCGAAACCCGATTACTCATCTTAACAGAAGTACTTCCATCAATGATATATGCGGCCAGGAGGGCAAATATTTGCGTGGGCTGCAAACAAGTGTTTGTGTGTGTCTGTCGTTATGTACTGCTATTCAATCATCCGAGGAATCTACTCAGGAGATTTGTGAGATTCGCACTGCTGACGGTTTCCGATAAGGAAGAAACAACTGTGCAGTGCAGGATTTTGGCACAGATGGATTCCACTCACTAAAAATTCCCTAATCCCCCCGAGCCATCAGCAAATAGGTGGTAACTGTCCATCCAGGCCAGTTGCAGCAGAAGACCGTATGGACGTCGTTATGGCACATCTTGTTGCTTTCCTGCAAGCAGACACCCCGACACAAATTAGCCACTTATTGACTAGCCCGTTGACAAAAGTTCTGTTAAGCGAGTTCCCAGCCTCAAACAGTAAATGCATTCTGGTACAATGTGTTGAAAAAAACTCAAGGACGGTTTGGCTAACTGTAATTTTCCTGTGTTAAAGCTTAGCTAAGCTCATGCCAATTGACCCATCGGGTAACTTAGGTAGAGGTATATGGAATATTCAGTGATAAACTCCAAAGCGCAAAAGATGAAGTTACAAACAATTAATGCACGAAAACTCTTCAAGCCTAGATTCCATGGAACTTAAAAGTAACGTTTTTTTTATATTCACATTACAGAGTGGAGAGGTTGTGGAATTATACGCACAAAATCAATTAAAGCGATCTGAAATACTTTCAGAAAGGTTCACTGATGATCCAGCTCATGGAAGTGCTAGGAGGTTTTGTCATTTCTAATTAAGATTTCGTTCTGTAAGTGAAGTCATTCTATAATGAAAAACCAAGAAGCCCTGTACTTCTGTTTCATCCTTATTTGGAACCACTAGCAGTGCACAGCTCAACAGAAACTCCATGAAGTCCCCAATCCGCGACTTGTGGTTTGGCTAAGAGCAACCGATTAAACCACATTTAAACGGAGTCTTGTAGAATGCACACTGCTGATTGTTCCTAGGAAGGATGAAACGGCCTTACAGTGCTTATGGGCTTTTCAGCGTAGACAGACTTCCTTTCCAGGATGAAATCTCAATTGAAGAATTCAGTTGCCTTTGACGTTACGTAAAATTTGATCACTGCTATTTTAAGATGGACAGTGTCTTACTCCTACAGCCTGCATGCCAAACTCTGATCCTTAAGTTAAACTTCGATTATTTCGACTCCATTTGAAAGCACAATTTAAACTGTTGTTCTCACCAAAACAGATACGTTCATTTGATTACACACTACCTTCCTGTAGAAAGGGTGGCCGAATGCAGTAGTCAAGCAAAAAGTGGTTGCACTTTAAACGTCGTCAGCTTAATGCTGACTTGTGATCAAGTTGAGCATTTTATTTTACGCTGCTCCTCGAAACACCAGTTTCACTGTCCGCCCAAGATAATTACAAAATGTCCAGCAGATAGGCGTTTCGCGAAGACTAAATAAATACAAGCTAAAGTCGGATTCACTGATGTGTGAATATTCCGCTTCCAAACGTTTGAATGCTCTCTACAGAAACAGTTAGAAACCACAGATAAAATACGATTAGCACAGATAATTTTGCGACACCGAATTGTGGGACTATCTGGAATCACCAGTAGGTCTGATGCCATGAAGGTAATCTGTGGACCCAATAGTTGTGGAGTTTTGTATAATTTGCTTTGATGATCAGCAGATGAATTGTACGTAGAAATTTCACTCAGAAAATGTCTACATATTAACGAATACTGGTCGCATAAGCCAACTTTTGGCCTGAAAGGCCTAATCAAGTTCATTGCCAAAAGTGGTAAGTTCCTTTGAACGACGTTGTAAGGGCGTTCATAGGTCATCCCCTGGTCCTACAGTACAGTATACGTGTGCTCGCAGGCGGTTGACAAGATGTATCTGGGCCGTCTGCACATAATCCCCAGCTGGGATTAGCAGGATTCAACAATCTTCGATTCCTGGAGTCACTAAAGTCTGGTGTGTACTCTCATCTGGCGAACACTGGACAAACCCTACCCTGAAAAGTGGACCAGGAAAGAGCCATTCTAATCCACGTTCTTTTTCTTGAGACATACTAATGTCACTCCTTCTGGAAAGAATCATCCAACGTAAGGAAAAACATTTGTACAATAGTCTGTAAGACTTGTGATTAGATAATTTAGGAAACAGAAACAACCTTTAGGGACCAAAATAATAGGACAACCTCAGTCCTGCAAATCCGAAGGATGGCTGCCGAACTGAATAAACTGTGACAATTCCTAATATGGTGGTCAGTACTTGTCTAGCAAATAAAAGACAGTAAAGACACTAAATGTCTAAGTTATTTTTCACTGTTGGCATGAAATTGTATTAATGGTTGTTGCGGTTGACAAACAAACACGACATATAGTACGACCAAATTGCCCGCGCAAAATTCAGCCAATCGGGAGAACAGCATGAAATATGGGTGGAACAATGGTTGATTTAACTGCTCTAGTCTATGTCAAGAATGAGTCCCAGTGGGCGTTTTCTAAATCACATTCAGTCGCTTGAATAGTAATTCGGCTGTAATAGACTAGTTAGGCAAACAATTGCCCTGTGGTTAGCAGAATTTCATAATCCAGATATTCCGGCTTCGTTACAAATAGAAAGCAGTCAAGGTCAGGATGTGAGGCGACTTGCGTATTATGATCGTACATCAGCAGTTATTCTTGTAATGTGGCATTTGACTAGAAAATCAGAGCTGGATACTTGCAAAATTCCAATAAGTAAGGGTCGAACTAATGAGTTAAAGCAGTCAGGATAAGAGATTGAAAATACATGAAAAAGCAATCGACATTACGTTGATAAAAATGAGTCAGAAATGGCATCATGGTGACCGATTATAAACTAAACGTAAAGCAAGCTGCATTCGAAGAACGATGGGACTGTGTTATGGTTAAATGCGGGCAAGCTGATAACTGAGAAGAAAGCGGATGCTTGCTTCACTTCACAAACACATCCCACTTCTCACTAATGCGGTCATGTGCTTTGTTTTGGTCTGTGTAAGTGCTAATATCTTCCATGCATAAATCACTGGCAAACCAGAGAGCAGACAGTTGGCATAAAAAGGAAACTTATGTAGGACTCATGTACTCGGTCTCCTTGTGCCAAGTCCAAGTGGTACTTCTCTAAGCGCATAGAAATCTTATAGCTATGGCTGCCTAAGGGTGTCAAAGTAATTTGTACACCAATCAGTTTTCAGAGTCAGTCTTTAGGAACTGTCTTTCTCCTTTGCCTACCAATTCTGTTTTCACGGGGGACCCAAATGAATCGCTCGTTTATGGTGCTCTTCAATTAAACTTCCCGCTGCCATATTTGCGCGGCAAAAAGTACTGCTTATTTTGGGGCTTGATGCACACTCCAAATTTGAATTTCGTTGGCGGTTACTCCATCATTTAAGGTATAATTCTGTGTCTCCTATCGGGTTTTTACACGAAAAATTACTGATGCGCATTTTAAGATGATGAAAAAACAAAAACCTAACAATAACTGTTGTCGTAGTTTACCGACTGCGTGACCTGTGGCCTCATTATAGTTCACAGGTTTTATTGAGCTTTAAACTTTAGAGGCAATTTTGTAGATAATGAGATGTTTATATTTCAAACGCAGTTGCTTGCTGCAGATGAAGGCAAAGTACTCTAGAAAGTGAGCAGCATAGCTCAGGTCATTTCTGTTGAGAAGTGGATAACCAGTGCACGTCTTGCTTACCAGTGGGAAGATCCGAACCCAACATATACGATATTATTTGGTCACGATTGGCTAGTCAACAAGGCAAACACAATTGGATGGGACGTTTCAACAATGTTCAGTTATGCAGCATCACAGCATAGCTCCATCTTCCTCCATTTGGTTGAAGACTTTTGACATAAAGTAGAACCATTTTTTTCAGAACGAATAACCACCACGACTCAAAAAAATTATCAAACCGTACCTCATTCACAAACTTCACTTTTCCGTTTTATCAACTGGCCACTTTATTTGTTAATTTGCTAGCGGCATCTTTCTGGAAGAACTTTGATCGGGAGCAAAATCTACTAATATACTTTTTGCGTAACCACAATAGATATGGTCACCATGCAAGACGTGGAACTAATAATTGATGTTAGCATCCCTCTTAGGATTTGGGAGCGTTAGTCTTTCACTGTCTGGGAAGGATTGGCTGCGCAATGGGATTGGCTTTTGCCGTACAGTATCACCTATTCACTTTTGTTCTCGGCACTGACTGCTACTCACTTCGCACTTTTCAACGCCATTCTTGCCGTCTATGTTACCAGTTATTCCGAAAGATACTTCGCAAATGTAGGACAATCTACCAAATTTATGATACCACAAAGAAGCGATAGTTACGGCGTGCTCTCAAATTGTACGCGTTCAAAATAATATCTCTCCCCTTCTTCGACTCAGTGCTCTTGTTTTAAGTGTGAAAGGGAGGTTTTTATTCATAGTTACCTATCTAGACCGCTCGAAGTAGTGTGGAAACACGCCATTTTGGCGTCTTCAGATTCAAGAAACCCAGAGGAGTTGGTCAATTCATTCAATGTGTAAGAAACTAAAACGACAGGTTTTCCTCATTTCCTTGAGCTCCAGTTTTCAAAAACCGTATGAGTCATTTGAAAAGCTTGGACAGGCATCCAAGTATAATGAATGAAGAGTTAAATTTTCATCGATCAGTATACGTTAGGTGCGCCGTAATCAAAGACTTGAGATGCTGGCGCACTACAGAATGCAAAATTAAGACAACAAAATGATGCATTTTCACTAGATTTTTACCTGCCACGTGGATGTGGTAGATATTTAGTACATTATCATAAGTAATTCGCTCGTAAGATTTTACTATCCACGCAACTATTTATATACATTTTCTTCTTTTATCTAGCACTATCCCCCAGCTATTTACAATACCAAGAAACCTTGAACACGCTACGTTACGCCCAGCAAGCGAAACTCATTGTGAACCAACCCAAACTGAACATGGTAACGTCTTAATTCAACTAAATGACCTAGTTTTGGCATATTCTTGAAGGATTCGAGTGCAATTTATATCCGTCAACTACTGGATGAAATTACTGTATTAAAAAAACAGTTGCATGAACGAAATCAATGCCTTCGATTTCCGGTAAGACCTATGTTTCTTTTGGTAGACCTCGCAGATGTCCAACGATGGGATCCGTCTGCATGCCTTTGATACTTTCTTATTTGACTTTCTTTTGCTGTGCTTATTTGCTCTAGTTTACATTGCCTTAAAACAATAGCTAGTCCCAGTGTGTTTGGCCCATGACATGTGGATGATTCTGCTATACTAAGTCGTATGATTCATTTTTCACTGTCGAAATTCCCGTTTACGTGATATCTACCCTACAGTCCAGGTAAGTAATACAAGTTGTGAAGCTCGCAACCCAAGGGAGGTGTATGCGAAATCTCGGCAGTTGCATGCGATGACATCGATTGAAGGGATGTGTTGGGCAGTGAGTTTATTTGCCAATTTTTGATACCTTAACTAACGATTAAAGCCTTAATCGTCTCAAACCACCTCGCACGCATCGTAGGGTTGTCAAGTGTGAAGCTGTCATCAATTTGTTGTCAGTTTTAGTCAACGCAGATGTTGAATCAAATGACACCTTTGTCTGAGTTATATTTCATGTTTATGCAGTCGTGGAAACTCTACATGATCAAATCTGTTCGTGCATGTAATAAATCCTGATGCATTACGATTAATTTGCATCCACTCTACCATCCTGTGGCTCACACGAGTTGTAGGGTTCGGTGTCGAAACATCGAGGATAATAAAAACGCCAGGTTGGAAAACATTTAATGGAAACCACTGTTTCACGTTGTTGGATGTGGTTTAGTGGCTTTTCAGAGCAATAAATCGAGACGGTCATGGAACATTGGATATCAGGTTTAGCGAATTTGTGACCGAGAGAATGTTATGCCACCAAATGTAATTCGGTGGTTTGGTGCGGTTGATTGATAAAATGAGAACATGGGAGATAATCTAACAATGACTGCAATTAGTTCACATACATTGTAATCATTTATGAAAGCAACATTCTATCCTGAGATCCATGCTGGAATTCTTTAGGATGGTTGATCATCCATTGAAGGCAAACACATTTCTTATCGGCCACTTATTGATTAAAGTCGATGTGTCAAACTTTACTGGATTGTATTCCTGAAACGATTCGGGGCTCATGAAGTAATACACTAGGGCCTTGACAATGAACGAATACCGGCTTTGCATGGTTCGTCTGCAGAACGTCCCTCAAATAATAATTACAAGTCTGCACTTCTGCAAAAAATCCCACAGCTTTGCAAACGGGGTCCATAGTTTCCAAACGAATGTCCCAAATTTTGTAAAACAAAAACATGTTCGGCCGTAGCTCCGTGTACCATTCTCTCATTCATCAGGCTGTTGATGGTCAACTCACATTAATAAAACGAGGTGTTAGCGCAACAAAAACAAAGGGTAGGTAATCGAAAATATTTTGATATTTAATAAGAACGTGATCTAATCGTTCCAGAAAATCATTGCATTTATTTCTCGTCCTTTTTTGTTTTACAAATGTGTCAGAAAAGCTTTTAATACGCCGGGGAAATTAACAGAATTCTTCCGCTGTTTTTGTTTTTTGGTTTTAAAATGGCCATCTTTTTTAGTAATTTTATGTATAGTCATCCGGATTGACAAACGGTTTGGACAGTGCACATTTCGATCAGTCAAATTCTACCTTTACTTGTAATGGGAGAAAGATGAGAATGTAGTGGCTATTCAGGGACCAAAAGTGTAATATTAGAATTTTTCATGGTTTAATCGGGACTTTCTTGATTTTTCTCAAACAACGGTGCTTTTCGGGTTTACTTTACCTGTGCCGCTCAGCTGCAGGCGTTGATGCTTACGTCTCAAAAGTTACGGTCATTTAATCACTGATGTGTTCGGAGATATGACCTATATTTATTATTGAATGAAGTAAAACACGTGACTTGTTGCAGGGCAATCATATTGGCAGGAACGTTTATGTCTGGATCGATTTGAGACTTACCAACAACTTTTGCATTTACAGATCAGTCAATCAACGCCACGTTCTTTGGGTCGACAGCTCTCTGGACGCCGGGTTAATTCTGAAGGAGATGTATGTTTCCTTGCCTAGCAATTTGCAGTTAGTCCCAACGAATCAATTTGTTACCTCATTTTGTGATTCATTCAATAGAGTTTGTTTGTCACATCCAACAATCCCCACCGTTTGACAACTATACTATCCGCAAGCTGCAAAATTCCATACTGTGCGAAACACAGCCAACCCATTTTTCCCCTTTTTACGCATTGGCATTCTTCCGTTCTTCCAATAGATTACATAAGTTCGAGAAATGTCACAAAACAATGGTTTGTGTTCGGCTCCAAGGTCTTTAACACTTATTAGAGACAGATGAACATACATCACTATCTCAGCTTAAATCAGAAGGATCAATCAGCTTTGAATTTCCTCTTCTTAAGAATCATTGAAGAACACTTTTAGAACGATAACAGATCACAACATATTGTTCTTATGGTCTAGAAGGTGAAAAGAATTTCTTTCTTTCGAAGAGTGCAAACAGGTCCAAACTCCAAGTCCTTGTTCATTCAGTGCTTTCATTAGTCAGGGCGACTTAATCTGGACAAGGCCAAGAGCGCTAATCTTCTCTCACTAAAATTTCATGGTCCTTCATTACCTGGATCACATTCAAGTTTGAATTAAGATCCACTGCATATCCTTTATCATAATCTTGGTGAGCTTTGCAAAAAAGGCACTCAATCCTTCAATGATCATCTAATTCACGTCTGCGCAGAACTGGAGGATGTTGAAAACTACATAATGAAAAGCTGGAAGTTTCGGAATCCCGACTTTATGATTGTAGGCGAGTGTTTCAGATGAGAGCATGATCTGTTGTTTGGAGGCTGTAGCCTCGTAGTTGGCAGAATTTCCAATCAGGACAAATTTGACTGTCTAAATTTTCTTTTTGTGTCCTCGGCTCCTCAATATGGATTTCTTCCTATCAGTTGAGCTGATCTATGCCGAAAAGCTAAGAAGCACTGTACAGCTCTTTACCCTTGTTGGAAGCATCAGCAGAGAACACCTTACAAAACTGTAAGGGATTTTGACTCCCCGACATTCCAGCTACTACTCGAGTAGCTGGCCGTTAAGCTACAAACAGCTGATTAGCAGTATGACTTGCTATCTCTTGTCAGCCACTCGTGTCCAAGCGGTTAACAGTTTAAGCACTGGTTGGGAGATCGCAAGTTCAAAACCCCCCGTAGTTTCGTGAAATGCGCACTTTTGATGATTCCCAAAAAGAATGAAACAGTGCTTACAGTGCTTCTCGGCTTTTTACCACAGGTAAGCGTAATTATTAGGATAAAAGCCCCATGGAAAATAACCCCATCTCACCGCACCACCACATTTTATTCAGTCAACGGTGATTAGCTGACAACTTTGATCTTAGGCCTCGTAATGATCTAGCCCAGCACTTTTAGTAAAACACATCAATCACTATGTTGCGCTGATGCTTATATGATTTCTCCTCATGCAGTTGAGAAATTTGAGTGAAAGAAAATGCCTGAACGCATCGGAGTGCATCTCTACCTGTAAGTATTTTGGTAATAGTCATATATTTACATCATACCAATTCAAGTTCTACCAGCGGAAATGGTTGCAGTTAACCACGCATACTAACAGTTAGCGTGCTAAAAATGACCGTACTTTAAAAGTAAACCAATACTAGTGAATTTGCATGTAAGAAGATAACACTGGCCATCATAAAATGTTCAGGCGCACCCAGACAACAGAACATGCGCACGTTGCTGTATGGTGGTTCGTACTGTCGCCGAACATCAGCAGTTGCACTGTAAAACTGGTGTCCAAACTCGGCGGGAACCCAGTTTCTTCAAGATAACACAGTCTTGATGTAAAAGTAAGGCAGGATTCAAGGAGAAAGGTAACAGACAGTACCACAGCCAGTGTTCTGAGGTCTTGCATAGATCAGAGCTAAGGCAGTTCACTTGAAAGAAACTAGAATTAGTACTACCACTATGATCAGTTTGTGTACTTTTTGTTTTACGTGCTCAGACGGTTCATAGATAGTTGTGCGGGGCAAATCTGTAAGTTCGAGCATGCTTGTGTGCAGAGTTTCGGTCTGCCAGTCTTTCTGTTAGATTTAATTTGGACTGGGATAGAAAACAACTTCACTCAAATCAAAGATGGATTAAAATGAGCACCACACAACGAAGCCACAAAAAATTTACTGTGTTGGATCCAGTGTTGCAGATAACCACACTACGTATTAACAAAAACATTCATCGGCTCAAGCAAGGGATTTGAGGAATAGATTCCTACAAACTTGATCACGCCTCAGATTCTCCGCGGACAAAGGACAGGTTTTGCTATTGCAGGGCATTACACTCTGCTTCATCTGGGGAACTAGTCAGACAGTTGTGGAAATAATGCCTCGCTGATGCTGTTAGAAATCCACCCAGAGAGAACTTGAGTAAGTGAGGCTTACTTTTTTGAGGCGCAATTTTTGTAAAAAAGAAAGAACAGAGAAAACAGTTATACAAAACAAAACGTTTGCGTTGATTTTAGACTCACTTTGACAGTAAAACATAAATTTTGTCCGGAAAAAGAAAGGTTGTCCATGACAAATCTCAACCTGTACTTTCTAAGCTATTATGAAGCTACATGGTCTGGATGGTTTTGCATGGTTAGAATTGTAAGTTGGCCTTTATCAACATATATTGACCTGGAAAGATACCTGAAGTTTTTTTAAGGATGGTGAGAATCAATTGATACAAGCTGGTCACAAATTCAGCTACTCTGAGCTAGCGCAGTGATATTTATGGGCTGTTTTGTATCTTGCAGCTGGGAAGGTCTTGATGAGCCGGAGCACCTCACCTCGGCCGTTTTCTCTGGCACTTGATTGCTGGGAGGTACGTCCTTACTTAGGTTTTTCACTGTTGCTTGGCGTTCATTTAGTTGCCTAAGAACTAGATATAATTTGCAGGGTGAAATTCACCCACGTAAGTAAGGCCTTACTGTCATTACAGTAAAACTAAATTTTACGCTTCACTTGTGACATCATTTTAGATTGTCAGAAGTGAATTTGAAAGCGATAAACTAAGCCTCAATTTATTAAAGTTTGGTATAGTTTGAAATCAAGTTCCCTACAGGATGCATTTTGGACAGCAATCAGGTGACTTTCGCTGTACTACATCACGGTTGGTCTGCACTCTTGAAGACCTTGTAACAGTGTGCAAGTCAAGTGGTTAGAAACATGAGTATATAATACTATATGTTTACATATAAGCATATACCGCTATATACGTATGTTTATATATGTATCTATGTAACTACTTGTTTTTGGTGTGCATATTTTGAGTTTAAACCATTTCAGTAATATTTAATATCGTTTCAGTATGTAGACACCTGTTTATTCTTCCGAGGTTTGTGGTAGTGATGTTCACAAATAAACAGGAATTCGTGGGGTTGATCACATATACTGCGCAGGCTAAATTTAGCCTTGCTGTTATGAAGTAGTTACTCCATTGTGATAACATGTGAGTGAATAAGGGATATTTTTGTTCAAAGCTGATTGTTTAAAGCAAATACTAACTGTCATTTACTCACCTAGTCTATGCAACCACTGTTCTGACTCTTTCGTCAGATTCCTCTTCAGTCATGGATTCGTTTAAACACTTCATTGTTCATCAAACTAATTTACCAGTTATACGCTGTTTCCAAGTAATCCGATCCCTATGACAACTTTGTCAGTTGGTTCGATTTGGTCAGTCAACCATCACTTTTATCCTCTGCGGCTGATGTCCCCAAAGTGATTTCATTTGTCTATGACGAAAAAACAGTTTGTCAACTGGATACCAAAGGATATTAGCGTTTTACAAGAAATACTGGGAGAGGCACACTAATTGAGCCTATGGTTCATAACAAACTTGTGCCTTCTGCCGCATAACTAGAAATTTACAAGTGACTGGAAACACAAATAAAAATTTCCGTGATCGATTAATAAACATATCCGAGATATAATAATACTAATAATGTGGTAACGACTTCGAGTAGATGTGAGAGTGTGGTTAAAATGACCGTACAATTAAACAAATGAACAACCATAAAAAATATACAGTCCAGCAAGAGTCATGAATTTTAGGCCAACAATTTTGTCAAAGTTCATCGACGATCTCACTTGCTTCATCACAAATCTGCACATCTGCCTTTGAGAGCAAGATCATCACCCCAAACTTGACATCAAGTTACCCTATAGTCCAAGCCGATTACCATCTGATTACCAGTTCACAAGTCCATTCATGTTGTTCAACTTTGGGACCTTGTTTAAAATCCATGTTACTATGATTGTTCGCATTTGTTACCAGGTAAATCTCTCAATAGAACCATTTGTTTGCACCACATAGGAAGTCGAAAATACAGACCCTCGAAGCTAAGATGGTCAATACTTAGGCTAGAAAATTTCTCATTATAAAGGCGGTCGCATCCATGGGGAAAATCGAAGAACAAACCTATGGAACCTGGATGGTTCGGTACCACTGGCGAACCCATGTTCACAAGCTGGGCAGCGTTGGTAGTCGTTGAAATGGTTTGCACGGAAGAGGTTAATCACATTGCCGAGATATTATTACTATAAAATAATAAAAGCTGCCACGCATGATGATTTATTGAAAATTAGTTATACGCGTTTTACTTGTCCATTTCCAACAGAATTATTTTGAGTAGTCTCATGCGCACCGTGATATTTTCACACATGAAAGAAGTTTTGCTTATCGTACTCACCAGCTGTCCAACTATCCCAAAGTTCACGGGGTATTTGGATTGCACTCATCCATAATCAGACCACATAATGTATTCTGAATTTCTATTCTCACCGATCCAAGCACTGTAAATAGGTTTGATTTCCAAGCCCTGTCCTGGTAGTCAGATTCCTAATTCTGTTACGAAGCATGTATTTTTGCATTCAACCGTCCTACATAATCTTACGCTTCTAGTTAGAACTTTCTTCGAGAACGTTCTCTGCCTTTATGAACGACTGTGGCCGTATTCCACATGGTGTCCCGAATCCGGCCAAAAGATTGCGCAGAACATATTCCCTTGAATTCTTCTTCCAGACAGAGTATGAATTCTAAGCGGTGCACGGAAATTGGTAATCACCAAAATGGCACTTTTTGACTTCCTTATTTTTTGACTTAAATGCAAAGATTCCTTAACCATAAAAATGTGAAAGAACCTTTGAAAATATAAAGAATCGAATTGGTACTCTCAAATCTGAAAGGAAAAAACGAATGGTGGCTTAGAAATATATCAACTTGAAATAGCATGGAAGAAAAATGCTTTGATGTATGAGCATTCTGCTAGTCTATTTCGGAACTAGACATCCGTTTGAAAGCATTTCAGCTGCTTACGGGAAAGATGATTGGTATGAGACACTCCAAAACACAATAAAAGATTCTCGCTGTTCTAAGATCATATGGTGCTGGCTTGAAAACGTTGGCCAGTAGTAAAACTCATTAGATGACGCACTACAACCGGTCTGCTTCAGTTTAGACGTTCTGACATCCCATCATTCCAGGCCAGTAGTGCGTCTGATTCTGAGATTAAACTCATCAAAGCATGGGAGAATTATTTTACCGGATTTTTGTCCGAATGTAGCAAACCATAACTTCAAGCTGCGTAACTCAGTCACAGTGTAAGAAATGAACTGTTATTCACTAGACGCATCTGCATACATATTGAGACAGCGGCTTTGCGCATTATATTGAATGTGTCCACAACTTGCAATCTAGAAGATAGGATCTTAAAAGTGGCCAACAAAAGGCCTCGTAAGTCGGATTCAGGGGGTGAGCCATTGATGGAAGCTTGATGTCCTATGTCAGCCTATACTATGGTTACCATCACCAGAGGGGAATACTGGTGTTTCAGTGCCATACAACAAGGTTAAGTTACTTAAGTAAACCCTTGTAATAGGAAGAATATAAAAGTGGAACAGATAAGGAATCCGAATCTAGCCAAGAACAAAACATTTGGGGTGCCTACACTTCCAGCACTCAGTCAAACATCCTGAGTAGAAACTGGCAACAGGAAGGCCACTGACATCGGTCAGCCGCCATACCGTTCAGTGGTTCCATCCAAGCACTGGGGGGATCACATCCAGAGCATTCTTGAAGGTAAACAGCAACCAAGGTTTTCTCAGAGTTTTCCATTCATTTCTGCCATGTCAAACTTCACCCATTTCTAGGTTTTCACCATTCAAACTAAATACGGGAAACAACGCTTGTGTAGGGATCTGGGCATGCGTAAAACATTGTCCAGCCAGCTTAGATGGATGGATTCGCTGAGCAAAGCACCGCATGCCTCATCGAAAAACCGTCTTATGATTACCTCATTCCGAATTCAATGGTTTCAGACACCTGCTACAGTTTTGAGACTCCGGTGGTCAACGAACAAAGACCTAGTAATGTCTCAGTTCCTGGAAGTACCAAAGTCTCGCAGCTGTACATTAAAGCATCACTTACTGTAGTCTGATTTATATTACATTTGAAATCCATCAAAATGTCTCCTTGATACCAGAAATGGCGAAAATTTCCAAAAAAAAAAACATTCCTGGCCTTCGAGATTTGAGCGTTCACTCGCCCGTCACACCATTATCAGAGCTCTAGCAACTTCTGAGAAATGCTTGCGTCCCACAACTCCAGTACCACCTCTTGAATTTGCAGAAGCATATTCAAAGACTTTACATCCTGCAGCAGACCTTGCACTTCGTGAGGGTTAACACACGCCGAAGGAATGGATCCCTTGTCCAATTTTTCTAGTAATGCTATTGCTTCATACTCTCCGCCGAAAGTGAAAATAATGTTGTCTGCATATTTCAGTTCAACAAGGGTTTCTCTCAGAGAGATCCGAACACCAGAGTTTTGGAGACCTTCCTGTGTTTGTTTCATTGCCTCATCAGTGGAAATAAATTAGACGAAACAAGGAAAAGTGGACATCCTTTTGGGACATCACTGCTTTGAGGAAAGCTTTTGGAATACAAAAACCTATTATATTCACAAACATCTGTGGCATATCTGGTTGCGCAGCAGAGCTAATTTACCTAATTTCGTGTTCATATTTCCAGAAACCATGAAAATATCTGAGTGCTTAACATACTTCCAGCAAGATGCTCAACCGTCGTAAAAACTATCTTCGAGTATTAGAGCTGCAGTCTGTTGGGGCGTAAGCAGGCGGCGATTATTGGCACGGTTTATGGAGTACTCTTACAGATACTGCTAAACAAATAGCGAGATGGCTCAAGTGGTTAGAGCATGAATTTACTGACCGAAAGGTATGTGGTTCGCATCCGACCTCTACCTTTCGACTTTCCCTGTCTAGGCTTCGGCAACGTGACAGTATCCCAGTCCTCGTGCTTCCTTCGGGCGGCATGGCAGCTAGGCACCAGAAGGGTGTTACAGCTGAGTGATTATTATTATTATTATTATTATTATTATTTATTAGACAAAAAACATGGATGCGAATATCCACGGGAAACCTTTATTTTGGTCAGTTAGAACTATACCAACCCCAGCAGAACTAGCAGCTGTGGCTTCTGGATAATCAGAGATGCGCACCAGACGTGAGCACAAACTAATGAGGTTGTCAGTTCAACAACAGCACTAGGGTCTTAAATCATTGTTTAGGAAAGAGCACACACCAATAAAAAGTAAGTCTGATAGTCTGTCGTTTAGCTTATTTAAGAGTGTGAACGTCAAAGATTGTCAGGTGAACTGTACATCAGGATTTAAAGAATGATTTTGAAGTATCTGTGGCCATAGTGACCGAGTCAACCGTAGATTTTGCAGCTAGCGGTTATGGGCGGTGGACGAATCTTCTAACTTTATACATGAGTCCGCAAATATACTCCTAGCAATGGGATGAGGACGGGAAGTAAAACCACTTGGGAAAAATAGAAGAAGTGAGGTGTCAGGAGTAGCATGTTTTTTGCAAACCCGCCTTGCTCCATCCATCTAATCGGATGACTCGGGTGATGCCACCACGCAAAGCCCAATGAGGCAGGATACTATTCGTAGATGTTTAATTCATGCTTTTAGCAGGCTAAAAGCTCAGATATAGTTGTGGTTGCTGGTGATATGAACGCCCAGGTAGGTAGTCTAAGCGCTGCTGAGGCCCGATTGGGTGGTCGTCTTGGTTTGGACACGAGACGCACGGACAACGGAGACCGCTTACTTCAGATGTGTGCTGATCACAGGCTGTTCCTTTGCAGTACAAATTTCCGGAACAGCGGAAATTGCTTGACAACGTGGTGCCCACCATCAAACCAGCGCCGAATCCAAATAGACCATATCGCCGTCAGTTATCGGTGGCGAGGGTCAATCATCGCCTGCCGCTCCTTCTGGAACACCACCATGGACTCCGACCACGCACTTGTACGCTGCTGCTTTTCATTGCGCTTTTCAGGTGTACGCAAAACGCGCACACCTCGCTTAGCCATTGAGAGGCTAGTGAACTCAGAAGTCAAACGAAACTATCAAAACCCGCTCCTCGAATGCCTGCCGGACGTTACGGTGTCGGATGTAAACAGCCACTGGGAAAAAGTATCCAAGGCGCTTCTCAAAGCAGGACATCTGCTTGCGGTACAACCCGGCCAACCTCATCCAAGCATTGGATCTCTAATAGGACCGTGTCCTTCCTGGAGACCCGGCGATAGATTCGACCTGGTCGCCACCACCCGGCGCATCATCCGACGCCAGGTGAAACTGAGTGTCCGCGCAGACCGAGAAGCTTGGTGGA
>NW_008751881.1:575830-641188 GCF_000715545.1 Opisthorchis viverrini | reverse complement strand
TGATGATGATGATGATGATGATGATGATGATGAATTCATGCTTTTACATGGGCTGGGATACTGCCATGATGCACACACCTAGACAGAAAGACGATTAAGCCTCTCAGACAAAGCCTTCAGCTCAAAAGCCTAACCGCTAGTCATCGTCGATTGACGTCGGTCCATCAGAGCAGCCTACAGTCTAAGGAGCAAGTTCCCATACATGTTCCAACTCCCAAACAGAAAGACCAGAAGACCGTTTTAGTCAGACTTGTGACCACTGACCAACCTGGCATCAGAGGCTTTTTGAGTGTGACACGTGCACTCCTTAATATAGTTCAGTCGGCTATGGAGGTGGAAAAAATGTCACATCTGCGTACGATCGAACCTCTTCGTTCCAGGTTTAATGAACACAGTTTTCGTAATGAGCAGATTAAATGGACACAGGCCTCTTCACAGTGCACGTATTCAGTCGTCTTGTTGCAATGGAAAGTGGCACTTTTATCAGCCTGGTTTGAGAAGGTCTAGCGAAGCATGTCTTTGTATGCCTCATGGCACTTAACGTATTGTCTGACCTTCTTGATGACAACTCATGTTTCTACTGGAGGAAGGGAGGGTGAAGTAAATATAACGTATAAATGCCATTTTTTGTGTGGTTGATAGCAAGGTCGGTGATTTTAGTTTGTCGACTTAGCAGTGCAGACAAGGAATAAAATGAGACATTGTCCTTCATGAATATACACTCTAGGCAATCGGATCAATACAAAGATATCTCAGATGTCTTGTATTATGATTTCCATAGCACTGACCTGCCTAAGCGAAAAAGAACTCTAGGAAGACTATTTGCTTCAAAAGATTGCATAATACGTTCCCATCATACAATTAGAGTAAGGCCGTCTGTATCAGGTAACATATTCCAAAAAAATTCATACAGATTTACAAGCAGAACTATCAAATAATCCATCTCAGAGGCCTTGTCGCCCATAACGGAAAACGAGAGACATTTTCTCTGTATACTTTCTGAACGGTATTTTGTAACCCAAACACTGCTATGCACACTGACCAGCTCCCATGATGGATTACATCCAACTGGTTAAGTTCCAGCGTCACCAAACGAGGTAAGCTATCGGTGGTGACACCTTCAAATGCAACTCACTCATTAACATGCTGTAAGTGACTGTTCCTACATCAATTACACAACTTGTCAGCTTTTAACTCATATTTGTGGATGTTTTTCGAGTCCCCTACGACAAAATGGCCCACGAGCACTCGTTGACTCTTCATTCATAAACCTAGGTTTGTGCAAATCGAGCGTATTGGAATAGATAATTGTTGGACTCAGTGACCTTTGCTTGCATAAGCAGACATGGCCAACTAGGGCACTGTGAAGATGAGCCGCTGAACTTGTGGATGTAATCATTTATGAGACCAGGTGGTAGTTTTGTCTGCTCTTCTTGATTGTATGCAGCTGTTGCACTTTTGTCCCACATAATATGTAGCAGTCAGCTGATGAGCTATTTTTAAACCACTCATCTTAAGCATTTTTTCACGAAAATATATTTGAACAGTTTTAAAACGTTTTTCCGTCATATCAGGCGTTAGTCCTTTTGTTCGTTAGTAAAAGGTAACTAAAGTCTTATTGAGAAAAATGAGTGAGTGGAGTTGAACTAAGCTGGGTGGCGAATGAGTGTAGTTCGCGAATCACTTCCGATTTGAGCTCAATTTGACGGAAATTTGGGGACCATACCCACTTCATGAACCCCGATTGGGACAAAAACTGCGCTGGACTGTCGAAAAGCTTTCAGTAACCCTTCAAGAAAACATTTTGCGTTATTTCGAAAACGGTAGCGCCTAAAACAAGAGGCGGCGTTTTTGAAGCACATTCCCTTGGAGAATATCATCAACGAGACCTGCAGCTGGGATCTAGTTGAACCTCCCGTAGGAAGCAAATTGGTGTGCGAATAAGCATATTTCGTTGGTGTGTGAAGCTTCTAAACAAGGCCACCTTCATTATCATAATATTCGTGTAAATGAACGCAGAATAACAACAATGATAGTAATTATTACTATTAAGTAGAACAAAATGTTGACGGAAATTCGGAAACTGATAGCCTCCCAGAAGGGGGAACCGGTTGTGATCTGTCAAACAGTAATGTCGTGAGTAGCGTTCCTCCAAGAACATAATTATACTGGTTATTGCCGATATTCTATTGCGCAATTGTACCCTTTTGTGACGTTTCAGTGATTCCGTACTTGTCGCTTGCTTTTTAATTTAGCAGAGAATCTGCGAAGCTGAACTTGGTACGAAGTGTTCCAGCGAAGTGAGCCTGTCCAAGTTTTGCAGTATCCAGCTGTCCAGAGGCTCACCGCTTATTTCCCGACGCTGCTCGGCAAGAGCGTAAGTCTAGCAGCTTCCATCTCCCTTTCATTCGTTTTCCGTCATCGGCACACTTTCGCCTTGAACTATCACGCACCGATTTTGGATACTAAGACCATCTAACCAAATAAATCTCTTGCTCGATATCCTGAAAACGTTTGGACAAAACAATTAGGCACCGGCAAAACTACCTAATAGTTCTGATGTTTCCTCTAACACGAATGACCAACCTCGCTGATCTAGAGTCTTCATATATGTACAAGGAAACCATTCACAGTTCGAGCAACAAGCCGCTTATCAGGCGGTTTTCGTGCTCTGCAGAGGGAAGTAGGAAGGTGTTACTGACGTAGTTAGTGTCCTAAGCTCCCTGCGCTATGCAGATCAGTTGATAATGCATCCAAGTACTAGCAGAGCCACTGGTAAACCTGACAAATGGCCCTGCGTAGTACAACTTCTGGGCTTTGTGCTCATCGTTCCGTATGCAGCAAATGCAGCTAACAGAAAATCTTCCCTCAACTTGGTACGACTCAATTAACTGAAGTCAGTGGGATGTTCAAGAACAGCGAGCTATTTTGTTAGTGGACAGGGAGCTATTTTCATGATCTGTCCAGCACAGCTGGCGATGCATGAACCCTCTGATTCTACGTTGGATAAGTTTCAAAGCCACTTGAGACAGATGCGAACATATGTGAACGCAGGAACGGCCTATTGGAGCATCGGGCAGACGTAATCGTTGGTGTGTAAGATTAGCCCAACACGTTGCGACGTTAATCACAGTACCGTGAAACAGGTTAACAAGTACAACTGTGGTACCGCTTACCTTTAGACCTTCTCCATGCTGATAAGCTGCATTGACGTAGATTTATTTGCAACATACTAGAGTGACCACCTCGTCACTTTTGAAAAAATTCGATTGTGAAAAAATGCCTCCACCGCCATATCATGCATCCATACGATAGTTAATGCACTTTTTCCCTGATGAGATTTTGTTTGCATATAGCTCAAAGCTCAGTTCTGAAAATCCTTGACGGAATTGTACATCATTTCGAACAAATTTGGTGTCAGCTTTTATCGGTCGGTAGCTAGTGGCCATCAGCAACCACACGGTGCTCAAGGAGCACCGTGTCTCAGCTAGAAACATGGATGATACCAGGATTTTTTGTGAGCTCCGATTGACAAGCTCCATGGTCACTAGCGACGAGTCATTCTGATCTGAATGTCCAGACAACCTGTAGACCCGCAACGACACAATTAAATGACTCTGATAGCGTTCGCTAAAACAGGAGCGTTTAATTTCATCTATTTCCCATGGGATGCGTTTTCAGCTTCTCAGAGCCGATGCGAAAATGACTTTGATTGGGCTGAAAAGATAAACAGCAGTTAACGTTAGACGAAGAATAGCTAAGAAAGACGGGTTGCTTGTTTAGCACCACGTGCGTCACAGCTAACACCCAAAGCCCAAGGTGTTTTCACTTCACCACATTCGTGGTATCGATAATATAGACATACTGACGAAAAATTGCACTGACCTGAACAGCAAGAAGCTGGCTGGTATTTTAGATTTTAAGTACTGTGAGTGCACCGGTAGGTTGTAAAATTGTTTAAATGGTTGTCAGGATCAAATTCATAACTAACATAGGGACGCGTTTCCTGCTTTCTTTCTTTTCCGGCTGCTTCATCCTCTTTTTGAATCAGCAGCGGCACGCATCTCAAGAAACTCAGAGTTTCGAACCCTCGGCCTTCCGATCAGCACTAAGTCCTTCGGCCTCCAGTGGCTGGACAGCAGTATAATTAGTTCTCGCCAAGTTAGCTGACAGACAGATTCCCAGGCGCAGTAGATAATCATGATACATTTTGAAATACCCAGACCTAATGAAGCATAAATTACCACACTATATACTCATTCGGATTTCTTATGCTTTTCCTAAAGTAAATGAACCGAAAAAATTGCTTCTCGTATCTCAAACCGTATTCTAGACGCAATTTTTGTACCCAGGGTCCTTGGCATTTTGTACTTCCCATTTTCTACAACAACTCAGCCCCTGACATATCGTGTATCTCATTGTGTTTCAGCCAACAATGTGAGTCAGCGACTGCCTACCAAGAACATTCTTCTACTGTTGGAGGGACGTTCAGAAATTCAGAAATTCAGGTTTCGGACTCAGATTACCTTCCACCAAATGGCTTACTGCACCAAATCCACAGTCATCAAGGCAAAAGAACCAAAGTGAAACCGATTATTCATTGTCTTGTGGACACCAGTACTTCTTGCCTTGAAAGTACCACTAGCTCAATGTTACCTCCATCCCACCTATTTTCTTCTCAAAAGGAGACCAAAGAAGTTTTTGTAGACAGAATGAAAGTCGGAACGGTTCTTCAGAGAGACAACAGCAGAAGCCTAAAAGCTGCCCCCTATCCAGGGGTGCTTCATAAATTGTCGCGAAAATTCAAACGGTCAAACATGCGTCGCTATACGCTTGCAAATAAAGGCCATAAATTAGTCAAACGATTATGCCTATCATCACCCTTACGGGACCGAGAGCGCAGAGTCAAACGATGCAGAATTAAGTTCACAACCAAGCCAAAGATACAATCCTGGAAACGCAGCGCACGTATTTTGCTAAACGACAGAATCAATGAGAACGGGCTGGACGAATACAGCACGCTGTTTATGACCACAGGCTTTCCGGTCAGTGACACATTCGGTGTATCAGTACAACGCGTTTTCCTCTTCCCCCCGCGAAAAACCTATAAAGAGATCGCGCGGCATTCTATAACCCACATGTGTTTGCTTGAAAATGTGGTTGAAAGTAAATATTCTTGTGACAGATCGATAAACACCATCACCACTGCGCACACCTCGCCTACTGATGATGTTTCTAGCCCAAGTACAATAAATTCTCACGAGCGTGGCATTATTCAATCAGAAGACGGAGACGCAACCGTTTCTTTCGGTAATGGTGAGCTAGACATAACCACATGTTCTACACACTTCAACGATAGTCTGGACGGATCCGATAACAGCTCTGATTCGTCACTATGGCGCAATCTGGACGATTCCGGTTTTCCTTCTTTTATCGACCAAAGAGGATTTGACATCAGAAGGTAAGCAAACTTTTCATTCAATTCTTTTCCCGCCAAGTACTTGTATTTGACTGATCAAGTCAGATAACTTCCCAAGAACGATCAGGTCACACGTGTAAGTTGTTTTATACCAGCTCTCAGGAAATTTTCTGATAATAACGTGATGCCTGTTGAATAGTTAGAAGGTCTTTCTCGATAGTTATCATTTCCAGCGTAGGACCTGATGCTTACCGAAATGTGGGTCTCAGTTCGAACGGATACTGTGGGCAAGTATGCAGTCAGGGCTGAAAGAAATGGAGTATTTTGTCTACCGGATTTTACAACCAACTACCAGTTTATCATAGCAATATGGGCAAAGATCCTCATGTTTCTGATTTTTCGCATCAGAATACATGTTTGGCTTGAGGCTTGTCGGGTTCAAACTTGGTCTTTCGTTTTATTGCACGGCACAGTTTGGTTTGTTTCAGATGGGTAGGTCTGTTCCTAGAACACTGTTGGAATTCGCTGTCCGGATTTTAAGCACTGAATAAAAAACGAGTACTTATCATATTAGAGTACTAAAGCCACTAAGAGCAAACTAGCGAAGAGTCACTTACAATCCATGACACCACTCTCATTTTGATTTCAACTGAACAGCAACCGAATCTGTCCTTCTGATGTTCAGTTGGATGAATGCATTTTGTAAATTTTGTACAGTTTGGGTTCAGGTAGAACATACGGTGGACGGAAACTTGGAGACCTTGGAACTTGGAGACTTGAACCTCAAAAACGTTGAAATCGGTCCTGTAAAAAGAGTTTTCAGCAACGTTATACTCCACCAAAAATGTATCCTCATAACCTGGTTTATCTGAAAGGAGTAGTTGATTGCACTTTTCACAACGAAGTTAATGCCTGAAAGACGCAGTTTGACTGAGACATTACAGATCTAGGACGAACGCTTTTGAAATTCCTTGAATGAAGTCACAGCATAGGTAGTACCATCAGGACACAACAGTTTTCCTTTTGAAAAATTCAACAAGCACTGTATTTGAGCAGGAATTTTCCCCTATTACTATCTTGACGTAGAGATATATAATGATTTCGTTTCTCGGGAGAGACCTCCGGAAGCGTACATTGGAAGCAGTGGATACCTTTATACCAACTGGGTTTGCTGATGGTTCCTTGGTGGTGTAATTAGGTTGCATCTGAGCGAACATTTACGGCCAGCGATGCTCTGATATCACATACTCCCAAGATCGTGGGCAAGGAATAGTTTAAGGTCAACTTCTGTTGTAGATGGAGTTTACTTTTTCACTTTTCGTAGTTTTAACACAACTAATATTCAAATAAGCATCCCCAAGTGATCATCCATATCAAGACACTCGGTGGTTCTTCATTATCATAAATCGTTTGATTACTCGTGGGGGATGACCCAAAAAATAAGTCGAGATTTGTGTTCACAGACAGTTGGAGATCAAATTCAGTGAATTATTTAACTGTTCTAGAGTCTCTCTATTGATACATACGGATTTCTTCCCTAGTATCACGGGTAAGTACAAAATATACACTGACTTTCCGTGATACAACCCTTCTTCAACTCTATCAAACTATCTCTTTCTATCTACTTATCCTTCAACCTACATCTAAACCATGAAACCAACATCTTTTCGCTTGGCCTTGATATCATCCTGGAACATAAAGGTTCGACAATATCCCCATCGGTGGACAGGTCTTGTTCGTACTAATGGCAATAATAAAGTATTGAAATACAACTGTAACGATACAGTAACAAGAATACAGTAGTGGCAAAACAATGATTTAACAATGACACTACTTCTAATCAAGTGGACCTATAGACGTACAGTGATGTTATCAGCATCGGCGCACTACCAGTATGCATTTTTCTCTCTTCAATAAAAAGTTTAAAGGCAGCTAAAAAGATGTGTTGTGACACGAGGACTTGTAGGTGGGTGGGCTACAGCCCAAACAATCAGTTTGTTCTCATCATGGACAGTGCTTTCTCAGATTGTGATCGGTTCTCTCCTAAGCGGAGATTTGCTAAAAAAAAATTGGTCCATCATGAGTAACCAATGCTGACATCCTTCACATTGCCTTTTTCAGTTTTCACACGGATATGGTCAACGGTGAGTTGAATGCACCTCCGTGTTTATGTTGACACTGGTTATTGGTTCAGCTTGATCGTGATGCATTGCAAAGATATATGTTGTGTTTTCACCCATCTACCTCGCATGGTGTGGCAATTCGGTGTATGTACATTTGTTTAATCCTCTACGTCGCCTGCAAGCCCATTTATCGGTTATTTTCTGCCATGTTTACAGAAAACCCGGAAACGTAGAATAAGAGATGTAGTGTGTTCAAATTACCGCAGTACTAACCCTGTTATATAACACAGTTTAAATTATTGGCTTTACTAATGTCGGTAACATTCATGAACCGATTCAGCTGCCCTCTATCGACGAATCACCTTTAAAACTATGCTACTTCAGCCTATTTCAGTAAACTGTATAAACAGTCCAAAATAAATGGCGTGCCGAACAGCGAAGACAGATGCAGATTGAACGTATAGTGGGTATCGCAAGTACATTTCAACCGGGAATAATCATAACTGAACAGAGAGTCTGCAAAACAGGAGAAAAGGCAATCTATCAGGTGAACTTGAAATGTTATCAGATTTATCCGCTTTGCGAACAACCACTATTCAGAAAAGGATAATTAAAGGTCAGTTCCCTGAATGCCATTTTGGGCTTTTGATCACCAGGCAAAATAACAGTGGCTTGGGTGATTCACATGGACTTTTGTATTCCATATTTTAATTTCAAAACAGCATGCTTTACGAGATGCATCATCCAAAAAGGTCTTAAATGTTCATAAGCAATCAGATTATGAGAGGGAGTGCATGTAATTGAGTTACGTGTGTTATGCTTCATGCAAACTTCCAGAAAACGATAATCTGAAGGTCATAAACTGAATTGCTGTATTCTAATTAGGTCGCATCTGGGTATTCCGTAAAGCCTCTTAATAAAAAAACCATTCTGAGTTTAAAAAAGTGCGATGAAAATTCCAGTGTATTCAGTATTATTTTAGCGTTCGGACGGGTATAATTAGAATGATAGTCGTGTTTGTCTGTAGGTAGGCAAGTTCATCTCTTGTCTTTGGTACAGAAAAACATGATAAAAGAAAATCGTGAGCTCCCATTGAGCTTTTTTCATAAAATATAAGACATTCTCTGTCACTACAAGGTTTTTGATTGTGCACATCTGCACCGGAGCATTACAGATGAAAGGTTTGGTTCAATTAAAGCACTGCTGTGATCAATTCTATATGAACCTGCTAAAACCAGCTGTCCACAGGTATAGATGCACTGAAACAAAAAAACTGCTGTGAACAAAAACGTTGACGAATAGGAATGAGAAATCGTTGCTAAGTTCATATTTAGTTACAGAATATCATGAGGGTCGACAAACGTGTTTTCGGCAGTTTGGTGGCGACAAGACATCCTTAAGCACTGCATTTGGTCAGGATTTGATTGACATAAATTGCAACATATTGCCCATGGAACCTTTTCTGGTCCTTTAATAAAACCACACTCACTAACCCTGTTCGATACAGACCAGCATTATCTCCCATGACGGCAACGATAGCCATCAAAAGCACTTTGTCCACACACTTCAGCTTTCATGGTCGAACATATGTGGAAGTTCATACACACACACAACCCCACGCACACGGGCGACTTTTTACTTGTTCGCATCCCAGGACGATCTTTCTGGTGACCTTCGTCCAATTGTCTAATCCCGGCGCTGATCAAAGCGGCATAGTAATTGAATTGTATTTTGGTTAATATCTACCTGCACATTTCCACTTTCTGACCTCTACACGTGAGTGACCTGACGAAGAATTATCAATGCCACACTTCCATCAACCCTTTATGTTCTAACCGATAACTATTAAGGTGTACTGACTTTGTGGCAACCATAAGCCCTCCCAACTTAAACCTGATGAATATATAGTACCCGTGGATCCAGTTCCAGAAATAACTGAGAACTGACTCGAAAAACCCTCCAGTTTATTAGAAAATTCAGGAGGTACTCATACCAATTAAATTGGTCATTCATGTGTCTACATCTTATCAAATGCGCCAATGTAAAACCCACCGGAAAGTATAGAGGAAAGCATCGTTGTGTGATATCAGAGTGCGACAACACTTGGCTCTTTGCCTCACTACTTCCTAATGAACGATAACATGAGCTCAAGCATACTCAGTGAATAGCCTCAAAATGTACGTTCGGATGCCCCGTGTCGCATTCTTAACACCGGAGCGTTCTCTAACCAATGGAAGACGCGAAAAGAGCTCTTTTGAAACTCTCAACCTAGTCATGGTCAGTCCTTCCCCATATAGTTGAGCCACATATTCAGTCGACTTTCTCCACAATGCTTGTTCTCAGAAATGCGCAAATGATGAGAATGTGTGTGGATATCAGACAATCAACATAAAATCTGGCCAGATTGATTCTCACCATTATTTGACCGAAATGATTATTTCAGTGTGCTTGCCTGACCTGACCATCCCAACTACGATCAATAAGTTCAAGTCACTTTACCCAGTCTAGAGGAGATTTATTAGCAATGATCCGAATTGCTCCTTAAAACCGACGACCCTGACCAAGCATCTGATGGTTGACTGGCCATGGACTAGAGTTTCATTAGCGATAACTTTGAAACAGAGACGAATGGTTGCCGAAAAGTAATCAGCTAGTGTGAATTGCCCTCAGTGAGACTCCGCAGGTGGACTTAGCAGGATTCGCGTAGGCCGTACTCACTCGGCAGATTCTTTGTGTTAGGAGTAGCAGTGTGTATCAAATGCTTGTAAACCAAGTGGTTTAGTCCTGCCACACCCATCAACACAGAATGCGCCGTGAATTACGTTAACAGAACCGTCCATTTCTATCTTGTACAACTGACAAACCATAATATCCAAACACACTTTGAATATTTGTAATATTTTATCCAATGTGTGCCTGTTGAGAGCAAACCTCTTTGCTAGCGTTAAAACGAAAAGCTACTCAACACTCATGAAAGTGTGACGCTTTCAAAGAACGAGTTCTTCCATCTCAGAAGCGTTCAGAATTTTGTAACGCCTTAGACTGAGCATTTCTCCATTAGTTAGTCCTGAAACTGGACTTTTCATAAAGTTGGAAAACCAACTTATAATATCACGTAATAGGACTTGAGGAAATGCGTCCTGCGGGTGTATCAGATATCTAACAGATATCAGACCAAATGGAAAAATCTCTGGTGATTGGCGCAAGCAAGCGAGAACTACGTTCTTTTCAGAACTAGAACATAGGGCTGTGAGTATTGGTATCCAGAACTCCTCTCCTGAGCAGCAATCTTCCGGAAAACCGTGTTTTCTTATTGGTTTGGTCGACGGTATTACTTTGAACTCCACAACACGAGGTGCACTCAGTGCATTTCACCCGCTTCTTTATTGTCGATGACCTTTCGCACGATTATTTGCGAAAATTAGGCTGGGTTAATTCAACCAAAGTAAAGTTGCGCGTTTTTAGAGGGTGGTGATTTCAGAGGTCTCGTGATTATTGTGCAACACATTTTTGGCTGTCACCTTTTAACGTGAATCGACTGCATGCAGTTACTACATAGAATACAATTAAAAGGTAAAGCTCCAGTGATAGGTTTTGTTTATGTTACTTCCTGGTTTACTAGCGAACAGCGTAATGTTTGGTTTTTCACTTTTCCGGGGGTAGGGTTCTCCATCCAATCGTAGTTTGTGGATCAATACAAGTGGAGGTATGTATGTATTTATTCAAAAAGAGTGCGTTGATACATTTGACACTGTAATAAACTGTTAAAAGTAGCTATGTAACGGGGAATCAGAACTTGGCTTTGGAGGAACTCGGGTTGCCTGAGGTATGCAGACATACGGGAATTCAGTGTAGTCACTGTGAGTCTGTCCTGTCTGTGATCTCGGAAGTAGAGGAGAGGACTGGAATCAACATGAAGAAACGGCGTCACTAATCAAATATCACGGAATAGCCAAACTCGAGGAGCGCTTACACCGTTTAAGGTTGGAATTTCGGTGAAAAAATTACTCACTTTGGCTAGCTCCAATCACTACCAGGCTTTATCTTCCTCAGAGCCACTGAGCTGTTTCACCATCTACACGCAAATGTAATTTTCAACACTATCTTATGCACACCACATACTGTGTGTTCAGTAAACGAAAAAAGTCAAATTATTAACTGTCAATCATAACTAGTTATGACAGACGCACTATTTAATTCTGCGGCTTATTTTCTAACCTTTCTGAATAGGTGTGGATAAGGTAAATATGGTTCACACGCGTACATCACAAATAACTCATAACCGACGTAAGGGACACCGACTATTTCTGTTTTAGCGGTTTTACAGAAGCGGAGGTACTCAAACTGGATGGCTGCATTCTTTAGCGATGATAAGTGTGTCATTCAAGTCCCCATCCAGACTGTGTCTGTCAAAAGACACTTCAAATTCATCCGTGATTCCATTAGAGATTGGATAGGCTTTATGAGTACAGCGAGAGGAAAACCGATACTGTGGTTAGTTCACGTGTTAAGTGGTTTTTCGTTCGCTCAACCCAAAGTGATTGAGTAGCATGACCGGTATGCATTGCAGAATTTTGTGGACAGATTTGGTGAGTAATAGAATCAACTAACTTCAGACAGTTGCCGCTATTCCCTCTGCATCCTTTATTCAAAACAACGTCCACAAATCCGTATAAGCAGGGGCTGAAAAATAAGCGTAAACAGATAAAGGAAAAAGGACGTGTGAAATATAATTAGGGTTTACTGGATCAATTGTTTTTGTAATTTCTCAAGCTCTGCTAATTTGAATGAATACGGTTATTTATCCCACAAATCGTAATGTAACAACTGAGAAGAACTGCAATCAGACTAGCTTGTGCGGTTAAGGAGTAGGTCGAATTCACGTTATTGCTAGTAATATTCTAACACCAATCACCAATACTGTCTACAACTGCTGGTCGATCAAACTAGAGACCTGTGGTGCACCGTTTACGGGATAACCATGTGCACAAACGATCACTGTTCTCAGTGTTCACCTACAGATCACTTGATGTAATCCCCGAGTGCACGAAGATTCGAGGCGCAAAGGCGATCTTACAGATCATGAACCTGAAAGAACCAAAACGCCGTGCCGATGGGTTCGGCTGGAGCGAGCAGCATTGCAAAGTACGCAATAGTAAAGGCTGCGTAGGATTCATAAGGCTGTGTAAATATGGAAACAGGCCGTTTCTCTGGGTAGGCTGCAGTATGACATCGGCTCATAAAGAGCGATGTTCACTCCAAAAATGTGTTCAATATTGCTTGAATTTTATGCCGCACATGTTTAGCGACCCTGTAGTGATATAAGATTTCACATCATATCAGCCAAAGAGTTTATAATTTTGGAAAGCATATAGAGATCAGGTTTTTGACAAAGTCAGCCAATCGGAAACGGTCAATATATCCATTTCAAAATGAGCAATAAATTAGGGAAAAGTGGAAGTCAGATATAATGACAAAATGTTTGGTGCCAAAAACAGTCTGTTTTCACCTACTCCGTATGCTGAATGCGTACGCCTGGGAACAAAATGCTACAAACGAACTGAAGTGAACGAATATGTACTCATGTGATTCGTGATTGTAAGTTAGGGGATATATTGTCAGAACACCCAAACCCAGGCACCGAGCAAGTAAAGCCCTCAAATGTAGACCCTTCTGTAACCATAATTACGCAGATAGCTTGAAGTGTTTTCGGAAACGGTGCCACAAGAGACTGACAGCTAAACAATATTTGTGGTGCGCCCTGGCATTTGATGAATCTACCAATGTGACGAGTACCTTGTGACTTTTGATATTTATCCGTGAATACATTATGAGCCGGATATGTGAGGAGTGTCATCATCGGAAAATTTGTCTGAACAGTCAAGAAAACATTCCAGTCTACATGCTCTATTAGAATCGGCCTCGATATGTTGTAGCTGGTCCTGGGAAAGTTGTTCACCGAGAAACAGTATGACCGCAGACGAACCACAATCCAAGGAATAGAGTTTTTATAGATAGTTCGTTTTAGAAAACGGTCGTTTGCATTATAAACTCTGTCTGATTTCATGCAACGCGTCATCACGTTTTACAAATAGTCTTCGGAATAATGTTCTGGTTATTGATTTTCTGACCTGAGTGTTTCATCACCAGAAGAAGGGACGCCAACAGCATGCTGCAGAAGTTTGTGCGTGTGTTCTGATCTTTACAACTTATCTTGTCACACCTACGCCGGTTAGATCAACTTTTCCGAACTCCCATCACGTTTGAAAGCAGTGGACTGAAATCGATGTGTCTGTTCTTCCGGGGGGATTAGTTGTGCTTCAGAGTATCCGCGCCATATTCAAAACGGCTGAGGTCTAGTGGATTGTGCGCTGTGGGACATCTGTCCGGGTTAGTTATCGGTGGAAAACTAAAGTTGTTGATAGCCCCATCGTCTACCCACACACCTGTGAATGTCAGTCTATTAAAGGAGGACCTGAAACCGGTAGGTACCAGCCAAGCCCTGTTTCTACTGTACCTTGAGATTCTGTTCAATGGTGCTGTAGTGTGCAGGTTAGTACGTTGTGGATAAATCAGTTTTATTATGCAAGGATAGTAAGAAAAATCCTGTCCCAGCGGTAACTTGTATGAACGATCGGAAAGGACCACCCTAGATAAGTGAGCCCACACGTGGCTTCTTCGCATGAAAAAAATGGACCTTGCATAATCCTGACTGTCACATTTAGAAGTATTATACAAATAACTGAATAACATGCTGTGATTTTGTTCGAATGGTGTTTCAGTGCCTTTAAGTAAGTTTTGCAACGGCAATGCAGCTAATCGGGCAGTAGAACAGTAGGAACATCTATTTAGAGTGCAGTCCGTGCCTTTTGGACATTTTACCTCATGGTCGCGCTAAACGAACGCATCTGCTATCCAACTGCTCTTGAATGTGACTGGCTGGCTTTGTGGAAATATGTTTCTTTCCAGGTATAATAATCTTATCACGTCCTAGCCAAGCGTTTGTAGGACCTTATTTCAAAAGGTCAGTTCCATTAGCCGTTGACTTTAAACCCAACAGGAGCATCTTTTTAATGATTCAGTGGAAGATACATTCTAGTAAGTATTGTAGATATGAATAATACGGTTTGCAAATGTCATACAAAATACCTCCGCTTTGCTCATTATTAAAAAAGTGTTGAGATGACATGAGTTATTGAGTTTACGCAAATCATAAGATCACGTGTCAACTAATGACAGAGCACCTGTGGAATTTCCGGACACAAGACTATTTAGATCAGTTTTATTGACCTCAATATACAGGAGGGATTTTCAGGCTGTAAGTGTCTATCTAACTCATAGTTAACGTTCCGTTCTACAATACAGAATGGATTTAGAGAATATTCTTGCTGAGGTGCACGGAATTCGTGCAGTTTCTGGTCAGAAAATAATACTTTTATTGCTCTTTAGAAATAACACTGGAAAAGACTTAACGTTGAAGTGGTATATTCGATCCTGGGCGCGGTGAATTGCCGACCAATCAATGACTCGTATCCCCACCATCAGAACGGTGCGGCTGCCTCTCGTCTCGTCGCGATTGGTTGGCGAAAGGACCAATTAGGAATATTAGGACCGATGGACCTGTGGACTGGTCCACATGGCTTTCGATGCTTGCCATTTCGCATTTCGCTCATACTGATTCGAATAAATGTGAAGCCAAATGAATTTGGTTGAATCAGTTCTCTGTTGGAGAGATATTCACCCAGTAAATTCGGAAATATAGAAAAAGTCGTCGACTAAATGGGCGGATGTTGTTCTTGTTGTTGTCCATGTAAGTAAATAATTTGATTTTTGGTGCGCTTTTTTATCGACGTCTATGAAACAGAGTTTAGAAATCGTAACGGAATAGCCAATGATCTCACGCTTTTGGAAACCACGCTTCGAATAAACACGAAACCTAAGCTCACCTCCATGCAACTTTTGCTTTTTTCTCCCTTTTAAAACGTTCTCTGTGACTTACGGAATGTAGGTTTTCGTTTTCTCCAGTATAAGTTGGTGTGCGGAGTGTGTTACCCTAAAGCTAATAGTTACTTCCTTGGTGAGTAAAATCAACCCCTTTAACGATCTGTAGGTACACCGTCTGCCAGTGCATGAGAATTCCACCGATTCTATTGATTGTTTCCAATTGAATTCTGACTAGTCAAGAGCCCACTACCGGATTTGCCCGGCTTGTCTCAATTAAGGTATGACTTTGTTGCCCATAGAAGGTAAACACTTTGGTGTCTTAAATTTCTGTCCAACTTAACTATGTAGCAGCCGTTTTCTATCACATCTAAGTAGAAAAGCACCAGTTTTTGGCTACGATGAACGATCATTTCAAATGATCGTTCATGCTGGGTATGTGAAAAAAATGAGTACCAGGTGCAATAAAGTCGCAAATACGTGTTTAAGCAAGGTGAAAATCAGCAAGAGTGGGATAAATACGCCAGTAAGAGGAACCCTTACGCTGGTGGGTCGTTGATGACTGGTGCAGATTTCGATATCTCCTAACACGTGGCGAGAACTAATCGGTTTTAAGAACAAAATATAGTAACATTGTGAGTAGTTTCCTGTATCAAATAGGGTCTTTTCAGCTCTGTTCGTAACCACTTCAGAGGATCATCGATCTATCTTTCAAAGGTTTGCGTCGATAATTTTGTCTTGTTTCCCACGCCAATTTCTCACCCAATTTTTCCACATTGGCGAGTGTACTACTTCAAATGGTTTGTCAGTTTAGTGACTCCCTTATCCCATTCGAAGTACTGTGGTTTCCTTGTTCTCAGTAGTGAAACACTACTGTGTTTTGCTTTAGGTTATCGACTCCGGTCGTCAAAATTTTAGTCCGTTACGTTGTATACTATACTTTGAGGATATACTCCTTGGTATTCAGGAGAGATTTCAGGAACCTTGTAATTGTCACAATGAGTTCGATTTCACGGTCGATAAATCAGTCTCCACTAATTCCAATGCATATCGGGAGGGTCATAAAACTGGAGGGAAACTCTAGCTGTACCAGTGCGAAATACTTTGCTTGAATGTGCGATCTACATCAATGAAAGCGCATGCACTTTTCAGACGAAGACCTTAGCCACTAAAGAAATACTGATGGACAAAAATACTCAAAGAGATGTTAACCGTAAGCACAGGGGACTTAAGAAGGATGTAAGATTGAAGGTAAATTCCTCCACCTGATCATTTCTCTCCGATAATCGAAGATGAATGCAGATAATGAAGATTGTGAATGATGCTGGAGATGAAGTCGAACATCAGTGTGACTATGGTGCTTCTTCCGCGGAGCGCGGAGATGTACCACTATCGCACGCTTGAAACTACACAAGCCTTGGGTCGCATGTTGGTAGCACTGTTCTGTTTCTGATTGTTAAACACGACAGCGATTCCAGTGAGCAAACAACCAAGAATTCCTAAGTGTCCTCAACATATGGCGCTGCTTGCTTGGTTGGAATTTTTGTGGCAGACGACAAATTCTGATTGCCCCGTGATTTTTACACAACTTCCGTGTTGTCTGGTGCACCGGTTGGCTAGGGGATGTTTCCATATTTATCAGAACTTTCTTATGCCGACAGCGTTACAGGTTATCGCTTTTTCAAAGCTATTTGATGCAATACTGATTGGATGGCGTCCCAAAACGGTTTGAGTTAAAAAGGCCTTGGGTATATCAGGGCGAAAGTATGATTGCTGTTTTGGAGAGTGCACGTTCTAGCTATTACCGCAAATTTAACCAGCACAATAACTAATGGACACAAAGTGGCATCCAGACCATCGATTTCTAATGTAAATCGGCTCTGTAGCCGAACAGTCGAAACTGCTCTACAACGTAGGGCTGGCTAGACAGACCAATATGTTCTCCTAAACAGCTCTTCTGGGATCGGTTACCCTTTCGCAGAACGGACAATTTTTGGACCGATTAAGTGAACTCTCTGCTTGAGGAAAGACCACACTAAACAAGAATACTTATCACAGGATCCTTACTGGCTTAAGCTGAAGTGGGTCACCATTGTTAGGCACTGGAAACCCAAATTACCTATGATATTGCATTGCCTCATCACACTGAAAGCGACATTTTTCGGTTTTTATTAACAAAGGGTGAACGTGCAGCGTTTGAACAATGAACAGCCAGTTTTACGAAATATAACCTGTATACGTTCGCAAGAGAAAGATCTCAATGTTTCTGGGCCTTGGCAACCTCGATATCACTCAAACCTGAAGACACAAACTAAAGGCTTCGAAGATATAAATAAGCGAATGCGAAACAGTTTAAACTTTTGATTCTTTTCTTACTAAAACACCACCCCTCAATATGTACATTCGTTGTCTTGTTCATTTATTCGACCAAGTTAACGAAAGCAGTGTTGATCTACTGTGGCAGGAAGAGAACTTCACTGCCATCTGAGTTTAGCTTAGACTGATACCAGAGGGCTAGTTTTGACAGATTAATTTTCCCCGTGATTTTTGTTTGGTGGGATAATGGGCTAAGTAATCTAGCTTCTACACATGAAGGACACCGTTGAAGGACACTGAAAGTGAACTTCATCTGAGGATGTTTTTGAACAGAAAACAAAGATATCGCAGTATATTTTCATAGAAGAAATTACTCACAAGGTTGTTGAAAACTCTTCGACAGCCCACGACTGGTTTTGCCCTTCTTGAGGCTCATCAGATAGGCACAGTCCCCGAGTTTCTGTCATCCTTATGTTCTACTTGAACCCAAGAGAAATACGCTCATTTGCAAATCAATTCGGTCTCCATGAGAGACTCAACTGAATCTCTCCTTTATGATATTCTACAACTGAATGCGCTTCACACTGGCCGCCTCATGTTTCAGTTGGTACGATATTCGAGATATCGCAGTATATTTTCTTTCACATTCGGTTGAAGAATATCATAAACGGGAGATTCAGCTGTCTCTCGTGAAAGCCAAATTGATTTGCAAATGAGTGTATTCCTAGAAAACAAAGATCCTTTTGCGACCTGAGCATCTGTCTTGTTTATTTTTGCTTATCTTAAGCTTNGTTTAAACTGTGTTTTGCTGCAGCAGTGGCGTTCCTGCTGACTAACAGCGTGATCTAACGTACTCATGAATTAACCTGTGAGTGAACGTGTTTTAGAAAGAAACCATTAGTAGACAGTACGGACTTCTTACTTATATCAATGGTATATCCTTCATTCAAGACGAACATTCTAAACCCTGCAGTCTAGCCATACTCGGCAGAACTCGGCCATACAAACGAGTGCTGCAGACCATTCATTGCTGTTTCACTCCTCATACCGTGATTTTATTGAGTTCCGAGTTCCTTCACACACTCCTCAGCGAGCTTCTGCGCGCTTTACAGCGCAACAGAAACCTCTATTCGCAGATGTCACGTGATGCAGCCTCAGTTAATGGCTCTATGCATGCAAGCAAAAACAGACGGAGGTTCCCACAACAAAACGGTAAAACGTGCGCAGCGGTACATTAAATCTCCTTCATTTACACGCCAGTCGTTCCAGCCTTGACATAAGATTCAGTGGGAGCAATGTAAACTGCATCTAATGAGCGAAACGAAACCAGTCGAATTCCACACTACCTTAACTAACGAAACACAGCCCGTAGAATTTCTTGGGACTGGTTGGTGACCACAAATACGTTTCATGGAATGCAGCGGCCTCACCCAGTTCATGGGAGACACCCAATTTCCCATACCGTTTCCCTTTACGAATTCAACCAGAATCCGTATCAAGTGAAATGCGATCACCCGATAATTCATTGTTTCGCGATCACTTTGTCCTCACCCCATCACTACACACCGCACGCACTATCAACATTTCTATACCATATTACTTGTTCAACTAAATTCGATACAGTTACGTGACAAGCGTGAAGTTTTCAGCGACACATTCCTAACATAACTGGGTTTGAGCGTTCGGATTTTTCATAGGTGAAATATAAGCTCCCGGCTTGTTATGACTAGCCCCGGGCCACAACGTAAACGCTATCCCGGTGACTGTACCAAAAGTACAAAGTCATTCCATGTTCCATAATCTCGTTCATTCATAGGGAGGTGCAGTAAAACGAAATTGGATATGGATGACAGGATGATGCATTGTGCCATTTTCCCTTCATGTGAGCTCGAGGGTTAGAGAAGTACAGTTGGAAAGGTTTATACAGCCATCGGTAGAGATTAAACATGTTGGGACTTGTCTTTTATAACTCCGTTTCCCTGTTTCACTTTCACTCTCGGGCGATTTCTGTAAACATGTGACTGTGAGTCCAATTAAGTGAAAGAAATCCAAGAAATTGGAAAAACAAACTTTTTTAAGTTGGTAGCTGTTATAAACAGAAACTTCAACAGGCCTGCTTGTGTGTAGGGAAATTTTTTAGCGAAAAAGTTACCAGTACAGCATTGACGTTATTCCTATTTAAACAAACTTGGAAACATTACCTGGTTGGAAACTAACCAATGAATTACACTGACAAAGACAAACACAGGCTGTGCTAATTTTCACCAATTAACCACTCTATTTGCTTCAGTTCATTTCCTACTCTGTGACGAATCAATCAGATAAAATTCCAAGGAAGGCTGCTCTGATCTTTAGTTAACCGAATTCCCTCCACCCCCGCAAGGACGAAGATTTGTCATCCCCAATATCTTAGCGTTTCAAGCGTGCACTTCGGATGGTTCCGGCACATGTTCTATTTGTTCGCACAGCATATGTTCATTATCGATTCATCACGTGGATCGATTATCACCTTGTGCTTTAACCTGTACGGTAAGGGGTTCTTCCCGTACCATTTTTGTGAGGTCTGAATTCACTACCGGTTGTCCATCAGTGTGAAACAGTATTCAACAAGTCCAAAATTTACTCCTGTAATATTAGGTGGAATATTTACACAAGCAATAGGCTAAAGTTGAAACATGTGCCAAGATAAAACTGGGTTTTCATGGGAGTATTTGAGACCAGGTAAATATGTGACATTTGTTTTCCGTCGTTACACTTACTAATAAACATGTAAAATGGGAGGAAAAACAAAGTAACCAGCAAGCGTACACATAGATGAGAGATATGCAGAAACATCCGATGCTGGGTATATGATGTAACTGGAGATGAATAGTCACTGGAGTGGTAGCAGTTCGGAATGGTCCAACAGTAAGCTCCGTGGAAGACAACCTATCAGCTGGGACATGAAAAAGAAGCAGGGTCAGGGAAAAAACGATGCCTCTCACCTTATCAAGTCAAAGCCAAGCTTAGAACGTCCTATACCCAAGCAAGGTTTGAAACGATGAACAGACATAGGTTTTGCCCAGCCAAATAGTGACGCGTTCTTGGTGCAAATGCAATGTGTTCAATCAAAAACGTGTTCTGTAATGGAGGCTTTTGAAATCCAATTCGCTAAGGCAGAAAGCTAAGTAAGGAATTTTGTCAGTCCGATTTCGGAAAGTCAAATATTTCGATTCTCGAGTCGATATTCTGCATACAAGGCATTCTACACAACGTCACCAAAAGTATCTTCGGTTATTTTGGCGGAATCGATTCATCTCCTAGGTTCGCCGTAGATATGCCCTCGAAAAATAAGTCTAGAAATCTCCCCGTGGCTGCTCGCCTCCTCTCTACGTAGAGTTTGATATCATATTTAAATCGCATGTTTTTGGTGCATACTACTGAGAGATTATGCAAGCAACAACTTGGAATAGATGTGAGGTGTAAGTGTCAAGCGGTACACACAATATATCAAACGATATAGAGTGCTTAATTGTAACCTTCTTTTTTGTTCGTTAAACAAAGTCAAAGTCAGCACTCAAGACGCGGTGACATGTATGCTTTCTAAAGGGTTCCATTTGGACATATCGCACTGAGTTGTGTTCGTAACTGAGGGTGTAGGTTTGGAGTTCCCTGCTCTGTAAAAGGTTATACAACCAGGCATAGGCGTTGTTTAAGCATGAGAGCATTAAAAATTAGTTTCATCCTTTCCATATATAGGACTCTCCATCTATTTGGGGGGAGGGGCACACCTTTGCTGTGTCGCCTAAAACTGCATTCGTTTCAGTCACGTGATCCATCCCGTGCAATAGCGCATGGCCAAAGATATGCACTGCTGAGCTATTCCCCTAGGAGAAAAACTAGAATCCCCCTTTAGTTTGGACTCATCAGAATAAACACGTCCTGACAGTATGGGGCCTATGAGCATAAATTCTAAAACTCCCGCGGCCGCTTATAACTAAACAAAAATTAGATTATAGCACGAAGGCTGACGAATATCTTCGTATAACGCTCCTAAGGGCTTACGTGGACCTGCAGTCCAGTAGTATTTCAAGCCGACACATCATTTCCCCTGTGCACAGGTGATGATAGCCATAATACAAATCAGAAGGTGAATGTGCACTAATAGAAGTTTTTAGTATGGTGGACAGTGGAGGGTTGCAACGCGTGTATAAATAAANAGCAAAAGGGAACTTATCGGATGTGGGAGTCCCTTGGTGAAAGTCCGGACGGCGGTAACGTGTTTTCTCCGCAGTTTGGCTGCTACACGTGTTCCATGATTGTCCGTGGACTTGGAGTGCTTGGGCTGACTCCTTGCTCCCTGCGCGCGCGCGAGTCTGTGTCCTGATTGGGTTCGGTTTCCCTTTATGTAGGTCCCAGTGCATGTACGTGGGTGCGTCGGCACATGAGTGGTCGCTACGCCGACTAGGCAATGCAGGCAGTCGATGTCCGATGAGTCAGCTTAATGCGGAGTGTTTGTGCTTATGAGAAAAAAGACAAGCCTTGCGATCCAGCCAGCGACTGTGAGTTGAACAGTCAAGAATGTGGGTGACTGGGTCGCTACACCCCTAAGCTGAGTGTGGGTTGGACCTGATGGACTGTGGCTCAGTTCACACTGGCCTAGGGCTGGACACGGATGCAGCGGCAGATATGCTAATAAACGTCTGTTGAAAGTTATTCTATCCACCAGCTTAGATGATTAATTCATATACAAGTGTATAATATATATTATATATACCAGAGTATCCACAATATTTTTTATCACCAGACGGTTCCTTGGTTCCTACCTTAAGGTTAAGCTGAACTAGCCTGTGATAATTGACTCCTTTGCTTCTAAAACCCTCTGGGTGCAACAAATCCCGTCGTCCATAAGCAAGATTTGTTTTAACTGACTGACAACTGACCAACCACTCTGAGTCCGACGAGATACATTGTCTTGCATCTACGAGTGACGCAAAATACCCTGAGATTTAACGTTTTTGTTATGCTCTCGGAAACAGTACGAGCGGGTTTTATGGCGTCGGGGATAGCGGTCATGGGAATATATATATATATATATATATAATGGGCATGGTCTGGGTCAACGTTCGTGTAGCATAACAGAGCTTAATCATTAGTATGGTGATGGTATGGTTAAGTGGGTTCCATATTTGCACCGCAGCCAGGGTACTTTAGGTAGCACAACGACCTCCACTGCATCTAAGTTCAACGCTCCTGAGAAACAACTGATAATCAGTAGACAGTTCATGAGGAACGCATCGTTATCATATCATTTTAAGTGTAAACTAAATATACAACCAAGAAATGTCTCTGATAAACCGAGATGTCCTACCTGCGCACTGAAGTGTCCAACTGCTGCATCCGTATCTGAACTCTCCGTGATTGATAAGAGAGATGTGCCTTTTTTGAGCAACAGCCACTGTTGTTTGATGTACAGGTAGACACTAAGATGAAGATCGGTTAGTAGGTCGACTGACAAGCTCTCAGGTAGGAGGTAGGCAGCCTGGAGGCAAACAGCTGCTGTTTACATGTTTGCCATTGAGAACTGAAGGCCATGCCAAAACTGGTATAGCTTGCTACAGCAGAGTCGTCTGAAGTCCGAAGTCGAGAACGTCCGAATAGCAAGAAAACTCAGCTACTGGATGTTCAACTGGATGCTCAGCTATTGAATGTTCAAAAATACGGTAAACGCCCATCGATAAAGTCTCCGAAGTCTTGTAAGAGAAGTGTGCTGGCCTGGTTGCCTAACATATAACACGTTATAAAGTATGACAGTGAGGTATGGAAAGCGGGCACAGAGTGGCAGATTTCGGATACTTCCTGTTTCTCAGGAGGCAGTTTATCTGTTCACCAAGCGTGGCAGTCGGCTTACAAACGTTGCGAATGCACGATCAGTGATCGCATTGCCAGATGTCAGAGGTACCTTGCAACCGATTATTAACCAAGAGTACCTGACGAATACGTCTGCAGGCGGAAGCAATATGAGAGTGACTACTATATGGGACAGAATAAACGTGGAGAGATAGCGATGGAAAAGGGTGCATGACACCAACAGTAGCATATTTTAATATATCCGTCCTGCTGTATGCAACGAATAAGGCCACCGGTTGATTTCCACATGGGGCGGCCCATGTGGCATAAATGCATTTTTGCACTTTTCAGTTTTTTGTAGGCTGAGCTACTGCACTGAGAACGACTAGGATCACAAGCCAGCAGAGGTCTTCACAGAAATCTAACTTTTAGGGGCGATTTTGTGCACCTGCTCCAGCACAAAATCTAAAAGGTTATGAGATTCTGTTTATTAGATTTGTGTCCGTTGGTCAACCTGATGGGAGAGTGAATGTGTAAACTACATGTACACTTGAATGTTTTATTGATTAATGCGAACCTCGACAACACAATACAGTTCACACTCAATGCAATGAGAACAACAGTGTTTTTATATTCATGAATATACACGTCTATGTCGAGTTAGAATAAAAATGCTGAATGCTGCCTTGTTTCGTCATAAAGTCGGTAAACCGGGTAGTTTAGATCCTCCAGCCACTCCTCCAAGTTAAAACCGAAATATTTCTCCCACATCCATGTACCAGACAAAGTGTATATGCTGATGGCATTTCCAGAAAGACTTTGTACTACACACTGCTTAAACGGAGAATCTCCTCTCCATTATGATGTATATCTCCAAATTGTACTTTCAGATTTCTAGAAATATCACTAAAAATAGCTCTTTTTATTATTTAAAATTATTGAATGTTTCTGGATATATTTCATTCCCAAATCTACCCACACGCATTTTTAGGTTATGCCCATATAGCTGTTTTGTGCCGTGCTTTCTTTCCTGAACAGAATGCGCACTGAACCCTGGTTACGTGAATTACAGGTTAAAAAACCCTCACTAGTCAAAACTCGTCTTTTTTGCATCTGCAAAGTCGAACAATTTGTGTTCTTTAGGTCCACATCATGAGTTGACATTTGTTCTAGGAAACCGTGAGTTCCCATGGCTGGTATATATATGTTGCGACGTGGAGTCAAATGATAGACGCTCTGATTTACATGGTTTTCTTCGAATGCACACCTTTAGCGAACATCCTTTGTAAAAGTTAGAAATGAAGTTGTGAATTTAGGATCAGAGAAAATGATAGCATAATAATGAATGAATCTTCCGGTAAGCATGTTAGTTCACCTGTTATGTACCTCGTGCTGAATGTTGAATTTGTGAAGATGAACAAGTAACGGTTTGTTTCACGCGTCTGACTTTCGCCGATCACATGTATAACTGTGCTCCACATATAGGACTTGATCACCAACTCCTGTGCATCGGTCATGGATTTGTGCAACCAGTTGTTGTTGTTGTTGTTGGCTTGTAGCACAGAAATTCCCAGGTGCACTGGTGAATGACCGATAGAAACTAACGAACATCTCTAGTAGTCAGCGGTTACCCGTTCCCAAATCTGGACTGCCAAATGCTCCATTAATTAGACGTACATCCCGACAAGGGTTATCTCGCTTCTATAGGTATAATCTCTTGCGCGTTCAGCAGCAACACTCATTACACGACAGGAGTTACGGACAAAATCCATCTTGTTCAGCACTATTTCATAAAAACCTACGTGAGATTCAGAGGGCAAACTTAAGATTATTTGAGACCGAAAAAACCAAGCTCCACTTTGTTTAGTTTCCGCAGAACTCTTCTTAGGTCCGTTGCCATCTATCTGTTACGGGGCAAAATAGTCAGCTGATTTATTGTGAACTATCCACGGTTGACTGAAGTCAGACAGTGTTTTGTATTCGAAATTTCGGCCCTATAGACTGAAAGCTACGCACAATAATACGCTTTGCTGGAAAATTGCCGTCAGTACTAGCCCCTCTGTTAATTGTCAAGAATGGGTAAATAGACCTACTTGTTAAAACACAAATCAGTCGCAAAATTATCGATCGGTTGTATGATTTCCGGTGGTTATGACTGGTTTCCCACTCAAAGGTCGTTTTTGTTCACGCTTGGGACGCTTCACTGGTCACAGAGTTCTATCAATCTTGAGCTGATTCAAATGGAGGAGACGATAAAGTCCACTGAATTTGGACTAGGAACGCCCGAATTTCCGGTACAATTTATTGTGCTTGTGGACTTTTACTCTGGCTCAAAGTTTTATATAACTTTCCGTGGAGAGCACAAAGTACCACCTTCAGGATGACAGTGATAGGCAAGTTTATTACAGGGACGTCTATTTTATCGAAATCAACCTCGATTAGGCATTAAAACAATAAATTTTTAGATAGCGTGGGCCATCTAAACTTTTACTGAGGTAACTCTATCAACGTAAGCTACAAAAATATTCGCCTGCACTTTCACTAGTTGGTTTTTGAATGCAGAACTACGGGACTGTTTATCGTCAGCTACCTCTGAGGCCTGGTGAGCCATTTCGAGTTTGCAATTCCAAGCTCTGTAAAGGATATGATTGGGTTTGCTGGTTCTCCCAAATAGAGATCCCTTACTTTGAACGGTCCAAGTTACCTTAGCTGGGATGATTCTTGTTGTAAGTAACCTCGTTTACCGACCGCACAGTAAAAGTTATTAATTGTCAGAAACAAACACGCCAGTGATATAACATCCTGACATCTATCTAAAGTTTTTACGAGCAACTATGCTGTGTTGAAGCACTATCTCCTGGTGCAAGAAGCGGACCATCATAAACAAGAGATTCAGCTGAGTCCCGTGTCAAAACCACATTCTTCTGCAAATGATAGCATTAGTTAAAGAATACCTCTCCACAAAGAGTGGCTATTTGTGACCACTGTTCACCACTGTGTGTGGTTGGTTTTGATAAATGTTTTTTATTCACTAGTCTGTCTGTTGATTTGCATGATTGGAATGGTCTATCATGCCACACCAGCATTAAAATATCGTACGTTCTACAGAAGCTGGCAGGCTTTAGCCTGCACAAGCATTTCTCTTTAAGTGGTCAGGCTAGCACGCTAGGCACTATTACGGATTTAGCAAGTTAACCCTGACATTGGGTCTTTTTCAATGTATCCATGGTGCTTTGATTAAAGAAGACATGTATGCTACGTCATATTCAGTAAAATTCATCCGCTCTCTCTCTCTGTTCTGGATAATCTAACCTAACTCCGACTTGGCAACGAAGTTACGCAGTTCTTGGTTTCCATGCAGTTGGTTTAACCTCTCGAATTCAACCACTGTCCTACTTCAAGACGCGGTGGTTTGATGTTGACGATTTATTATCGAACATTGCTCAGAAGTGATGCTTGCATATCGGTCCTATTAAAGAACTGTACTTTCTATAATTAACCACCATGAGAATCATCGCATTAAGTGCCTTAGGTCCACCTTTGCAAGCAAGATGTTTGCTCTGAAGTTTGAACCAACACAAGAGAGTAAATGGATAGCTTATTACATAAGTGGCTTCTCAACAAAGGGCAACCAGCGTGTAACTAGTGCGTTCTGTTTCTTATCGAACAAACAACCCAAGATAAACGACGCTTGAATTAATCCTCTACGGGCTAGGAAATATCAGTTTCGAGCAAGGTGAACACTACTTTTAGGTAGGGGGAAGTTTGAAACGATCTTCACCAACGCTGACTAATAGAATATAAATTGCCATCCCTGGAATAAATTCTTGTTGTAATCAAGCCACATGAATGGTTGAAATGGTCTCGGGAAAGATACTCGATAACTTACAAACGGGAGACTCTCTTTTGATTCACTCATGGACTACCACAGAATGTTCAATGGCCTTATGAGTAGCATGTTCCTTCATGATCCAAAACATGTTAAAAAACACTGCTAAGTTTCAAGCACCGTGCGGTTTTAATTTTGTGCTCCCCTGTAGACCACTGGAATTCTGAAGAGATCAAGCATTTCTACAACTAATAACGATATTTTAGACTTTTTGGATGGTTCAGTGGTTAGGAATAATCATCTTGTCCATCTTATTGGATTCATGCTCTTTACCAGTCACGTTAAATCAGATGTGAAAACTGCCAAAGCTCCAGTGATCTCAAAAGTTTAGAACATTGGGATGCATCGTAACCTTAAATTTCAACGTTGTCACCAAAGTAATCGATATGTTCGTGTATGGTCATATGTTGAGCTTTGGCAAAAAATGATGTCTTTTATCTTTCCAGTTTGATCATTAATATCCAACTTTGGTTCCCACCATGAGTAGTCATCTTTAGAAATGATGCTAGTCGTAAGCTGGATCATAGGCCAATGACCAAAAGTTATTCAAGTATGATACATACCTGTAATTAAAAGATGGAGCACTTTGAATCAACATGAACTAGATCAGACTACTTCTTACTGATACACGCTAAAACACTCATGGTAATATTCAATTAAGTAGTATTGAATTTCACACCAAGATTCCCTAGGTTTAGACGTAATATACTACTCATAAGATTTTCCGAAAACTCTTCCGCAACCCACGACAAAACAAACTTGGTATCCAAATGCGCGTATTTCGCTGATTCCTTAGGACTATTCTACTTTCATCTGAGTTGGTGCTGAACTCAGATATAGTCATGGCGAAGGCCGCAGTGGACAGTTTACTTCAATATCCTACTTAGCATTTCATTGAGTATCACCAGAGGGTGCCTGTCTGGTGAAAACACTTAATTCGTTTTTCTCATGTGTTTTCTGATAGTTAACGCCCATATGTGATAAATGTGTCCCGTTTGAATGTATAACGTGGAGGGCTTCTTCATGGGAAAATCATGCTACTTTCAAGCGATCCGAATACACGTGGGACTTCAGAAGGGTTAAGCAACTTTGATTTAAAACCGATTGGGTGTTTGAATCCAAATACGTCTTTAAAAAACAGAAGTAGCTAAGATTCTATAACACACGAGTGAGAATGGACAACTTGCTACAACTATGCAGGTATTTGTGTGAATGGTCACTTGTCGTAAGCTACAGTTGCCAGTTACTCGAAGGGAGAACACCAAGATTTCCCGTGGCTGAATCTCCAACACACGTATCACATGATAGTTCTTGTCTATGTTTTTCGATCCGCGTAGTAACTAGCAAATCAGTGTTCAGCCCAATCGGTGTAATTCACATTCGACATATTTCAAACCATAGTGAAAAATTTATCAATAACTATTAAAAGAAACCGATTTTCCACAGTAGCAGTTCGCGTACTGTAGGATGTTGTCCTTATCGCCCATTCATACAAAAACACAGATGCAAAGTCAAGTATTCCAGCAGTGGTCGCAAATGTTGTTGCAAAAGTGTGTTGCAGCGAAGCAATGATCGACTCGCCCGAATGATTCCCCACCTCGATGTCAGTGACAAACCTGGACAACGCAGTCGGTGTGTGTGGGTTTGTATCAAATTAGGAAAGCAGCGCGAAAGATTGGCTGTTTTCTTCTTGCTAAGATGACTGAGATAAAAGCTGTCTTGATAACTTACGTTAAATTTTCACGTTGGTATGGGGTGCTGATGAAAAGTGGTGCAAACCGTCGTTGCTTATTAGTCTGTAAGGCTCATTTAATGGTATTTCAAAAACATTTTGTCTGAATGTTCATTTCACCACTCTTCGCAGGTGTTTAGGAATTTGCAGTTCACTGGATCGTTATTCTAGGAAGTACAATAGTGAGAATGATTGGCAAGCGTTGACTGCATTCAACTTGTGTTCTTAATTTACGCTCCAATTCAGCTGGAATGGGCAAAAAAAATATCACTAACCTGGGTGGGCACCACATTTCAATAACTGACTCAAACGGACGGTAGTTCAAACGCTGTATTGTTAGATAAGGTCAAAAATACGTTAAAAGTTTATCCACTGGGGACATCCACAAACACTTGGGTGTGCAATCAACTATGTGATTCCCCACTAAATTTCAGAGCCTGTGTGTTGTGCACGAGACTGGTCTGGGTTCATCCGTGCCTCTCCGCTTTCTTTTCACTTGAAGGCATTCTGGTTTTATCACACCATATACAAACATGCCTCCTGTTAAATACACACAATTGCATACCAATTCGATTTTGACGAGAGACTCACCTGGAACCCAAGTGAATCTCTCGTTTATAATGTTCAAGTAGTACATACAGTTGACAGAAACTCGGGGGCTGCGCCCACCTTATAAGCTCCAGAAGGCTGAAACCGGTCGTGGGCTGTCGGAGAGTCTCTAGCAACCTTATGAGTAGTGTACTACTTCTATGCCTCCAGTTACTTTGAACCATGGAAGAGGATCCTCCTTGATAAGGATGTAGGGGTTGGGTCTACGTATTTGCCCTCGCCCCATTCTGCGAAAATTGGATGGCTGAACAAGGATAGCTGTATGCTGAACTGCTTCTGTTTATACTTTCTGCTGAAGTGGAAAAACACACGAGGAAGTCCAAGTGAGAGTGTTGTCAGATTTGCGGCTTCAGGGCACATGATTCAGAGGTTGACCACCAAACCACTCTAACTCGAGAGTGATGGGCGCTCAATTCTGGCTATCGAGCGCGAATTGTGCCAAATTTATTGATGTTCATATCCCCACAAATATGCTTGCGGATGCGAAAGTCGAAAACTTTACGATTACCTACCGGACATGATCACAGGTGCCTCATCAAAAAGTTTTCTCTTCGTGTTAAGTGATTTCGGTGCTTGGGTTGGCAAGAAATCAGAAACGCAAAAGAACGTACCGGGACCCTATGCCGCTCGACTTCGGTTTGCCAGTAGTGGACGTTCACTGATGAATTGTAAAACAAGGGAGCATTCTTTAACAAATAAATGACACTTGCCATGTGAACTCTTTAAAGTGGATGCGGGCATGTAATCAACAATATCATTCAGGGACAATAAAATCTCGGTGGTTTTCCGATCACAAAAGTGATGCGTGAGACCGACCAAAGTACGTATCACTCTCTGGTACATGCCAAAGTACGTATCGCACTAAAAAACGCCCCGTTCTGGACCAGGATGTGGGTAAACAGAAGAAGCAGGAATCTACATCGAAACTTCATGGTGCTTTAAAGCGAACGCCGGTAGGCAACCAAGTCCCAGGCAAACCCGAATTCCAGCTGGTTGAATGTGGGTACTTATCAAAGTTCCGATTAAAACTGAATCAGAAGGACTCATCAATATCTAACTTGATCCAAGAGAAGAATTAGGCGTTCGCAAAATTTAGGGACGCCAGAACCAAGCTTCAGTTCAAATAGAGCGAACAGTTCCAATTGTATGCGGATCCCCGTTATCAGAGATTTTCTTCTTGAACTCCATGAACCGAAAATCCTCACCTGAGAAAACACAACTAAACTGATGAAAGATGAACAAACCTGACCAACTCGTGGTGGTTTGGAACCATCACTTTTCAAAACTGCTCAAAGTTCCAAATGTTGGTCGGAGCTATTCAATCTTTCCACCCAAATATACAATGAATACCTACTTCAGTGAATTACCTAAGGTAGTAGAACTTCAAACGCTGCTAAAGGGAAGACAAGCATGACAGGATGGGGAGCTGTTGAAACTAAAAGGACGGACACTGAAGGAAGCAACTCTATACCAACTAAGCACAATCTGGGGATTGGAGGATATTTCACAAGTTTTCAATGACACGACAGTAATTCTTCTGGATAACTATAAAGAAAGTTAAAAATAAAACAATTAGCCTCTTGCGCATTGCAGACAGGGCTGTAGCTCGTATCCTATTTAACCGACTAGTTGCCAACATTATATATAAGAGCTTTCCTAAAGATCGATGTGGTCAAAGTGCAAATGAACTCGTCTTTCCAGCAACTAGAATTCCAAAAGAATATATCGCGGAAGGGACGAACCACACCGGTGATTGCTTGTGGAAATCACCAAAGCCTCCGCCTTGTTTACCACTGGATCATCCTAAGAAGATACTGCTGTCCGGAAACAGCCGTCGACCTACTCAAAACCTTTCAACCTCGGATAGAAGCTCGGGTGCATCCATGCGCAACTGCTTCTGTTGAGTTTGAAATCAGTGCTTATATGTATCTGCCCCAGTCGTGTTTAGATTCTGTTGGGTGGCCACCTGCGCAGGGGCGTTTTAGCAATTTGGAAAAGGTATAACAAGTCAATGCCTTCTAGGCGATAGCTAATTCATTTCTAAGCATTTCAAGGCCAAAACTCTGGTGGGTGACTCCAGCGTCCGTGTGCTGCTGTTGGCGAAAGGCTGTACTCATCATTGCATCCCGAAGTGGGAATACAGCAGTTGACCGTAGCTTTCGGCTCAGCCTGAATGTAGACATCTTTAAAATGCGCACCGTTGGGGCCTAGTCCAGTTCTTCAATAGGTGTTATCAAGTTCAGTCGAAATGCATCTTTAGGTTTGTTCCCAGGTTTGTTTGTGTGCCACACCACCAAATGAGAGATAGCCGCGGAAGTTTACTGTTTGTAATCTACAAGTACACATGATTCTCTAACAGCTACTATATATAATTTTCTTCCACTGTTCAGTGTATATCCTGTGAGTGGCATGGGACATCGTTGCGAATAATAGTGGGATTGTTGGTCATATCGATGTGCTTCCGTGTGTCACTAGGTAACTGAGTCCTGTTTCAGCTGCAAACCAGGTTGAAGCTTGTTTCGACGACCAAACAAAATCAACCTAAACTCGGCTTCTTACTTCACAACACTCAAAGTATACTTCTTTTTCAGTCGCTCATTATCCATTGAACCCATTGTCTAACATATAAAGTATAAATTCTTCAGCGTGAGCAGGCATCCACCGAGGCAGCTGACCAGTTTTGTCGACCTCATATCTTTGTCAAATTTCGCGGTGGGTCTCAGTCAAAATCTGAACAGCTTCCCCATTTAATCTCTCGGTCTAGTTGACCATTTCCTCTGCCTCCTTGTCGCTCGGACCACGATTTCCTACCCTATACCACCCTGAGATGTCAGTTCGTCTCCCATTTCCTAACCAGTAGTTGGCTTTCCGTCGTCTCAAGCCAATTAGGCCCTCAGTATTCCACTATTTCCCACCTGCAAAGGCCTGACGAACTAGCCGTCGTATTTCGACAAGATATCGATTAAGGGCCTTACCGAACCACCTCACGGACATCGTGTTGCATACACTTGATTTCAACTCTTCCGGTCAAGCCTTTAGCTTAACTTGTTTCACAGACCCAAGAGTACGAGGTTGGCGGAAGTTCTGTCCGGGCTAGCTTGACACCACAGTTTGCGGGAAACCAACGTGAATTCCTGCCTTGCTTAACACCAGCCTTTCGAAGTGCACATTGCACTCTGGGTTACCTTAACGGTTGAGTACAAGCCCATCGTTACCCTCAACTTTTCTATAGTCTCGACGTGCGTGAGTCGCGCTGTTAGTAGACATGATCGTAAAGGTGATTCATGCTATCTTCGAGGCCGTCAGTGCCGCATCAACTCAAACCTCTCCCACCCCCAATTCTATGGCGGGTATTGATACGATCTCATGCTCAGACACTCAGACCAAAACGGCCAATCCATGTCCTGATCTGGGTCATCGTGCCAGCACGACTATCAGCTGATCTCTTACAAAGGCGCAGTTCCCACTTGCCCGAAGCTCAGTGTGTATTGACCGAATCCCAGTGCACATTCTCTGGACCGTAGCATGAAACGGGGTAAATGCGCCGCCAGGGGTGCAGATTTGGGCAGTCGTGAGAGCATGCATTAAGGAGGATCGGGATTGTGGTTGATCAGCTTCCTTACTTCCATACTCTAACCGGTCGACGCTTTGTTTCAAGTTGGCCGTCTCATCAGAGTTCTCCCACGTGTGGTATCGCCACAAACTTGATCGGAGAATGGCATTGTTCGGCATATTCTGTTTGGGAATTTCGCTCGTTATGCAATAGCAGTTCGGTTTTAGCACGCAAACTACGCTTACAACCAGTTACCCTTAGGGATTCGCGCAGAATCTTAGAAACAGACTTTCTTGCATATGTCTGCTGCCAATAATGTAGGAAGTATTCATTACTTTTATGGTTTTGCTGGTCTCATATGGCTTGAATTTAACAAGACTGTGAACTCGCGCATGAGACTTGATTCCTAACGGAATGTTATGTTTATCAGAAACAGAAGGCTCTTTGTCACACACAGTTCCGCCAACCTCCCCCACCTCTTGTTTCTTCTGACTAGTGTTTCAAACAAGACAAATTCCAAAGTAAGCCTTCATTGATCAGTGGTCCCCAACATAACACCAATTTACCCAGGCTTGTATTTTTTCATCCACAACCTCCAGTCTCATGTGAACATGCAGCTAGCTTTGGAACATATTCCGTACTGCGAGAACTCACTCTTCGTTGTTCAGTTGCTTCAAAAGGGTCCAATAATTTCGTCAACAACAAGGAGCAGAAAACCACAAAAATGCTGGTGCGATTTATCACGAGTGGCACCCATCGCCTGAATAAATCATTAGGTAACATGCTTCTCAACATCAAAGCTCGTCTTATAGTTGTGACAAAGCACCCAATTTTTGTTCATATAATTCCAACCTTGAAAATGACAACCATGATTTTTTGAGTAACAAACAAAAATCATTGTTCTCGGAAAGGTTTGGGAATAATCGGTAGATAGGATGACTACGATGACCACAAGCGTTTTCCAAACGAGTAAGCAACAATCCTGCTCGACATAAATCATGACTGTCCACAGTATAATGTGCTGTGTAGTGTACGAAAAACTTTTCAAAAAGAGGCTCGAAAAGCATGTAGCCCGGGTTTCCTTTCATTTCTTTTGCTTGAAGAGTGTGATGGCATTATCTGTGAGTGTGCCCCAAAGATACCTAGTCACCCTCTCACATAAATGACTATGTGTCTACTTGCAAGTGCCAACAATCACACGGACTCCAAAAAATAGAGATCAAAATTCAAAACAGTTTCTTTTACACCCGTACTCCTGTTGACGCCATTGCCAAAGGGAAGTGGTGATGTCACCAGTGGGTGTGACATGTTCGATTGATGTCTCTTACTTAGAGGAATATCTAACTGCTAGCAAATAACGAAAAATATACGGGCGTTGAAAGGAGACGCAAAAGTTCGGACCTACTCAAGCTCTTGTGGGTGTTCGGAATATTTCTGGCAGACCATGTAACTCCCAACTTAACTAGCACCGACCTACATGAGCTTCGCTAACAACAGTCGCACTCCACCCAAAACACGGTCTCGAATATAATTCACTTGGTTACCTCAGCACTACTAAGGATGGCCAAAAGTGCACATCTGTTTTCCCTTAATTTTAATGATGTTGGCAGATGAATTTCGTTACAAGGGTTTTCCAATGAATGCACTGAGCCTTATGGACTCAAGTCGCATACTCTGCATGGTGTTCTCTTCCAAGGTGAGTACCCTAAAAACGTGGTGATTAGCATACAAGTTTAGAAGATGCACTTGGTGACCTGATGTGGTGATCCCCTGAGAGTCTCTACTTCGGAAAGTCTAAAAATGTGATGGTCGACAGCTTCCAATGACTTTAGTTTACCTTATTTAGGAACTTATTAGATGAACCCAAGCTACCAGGTTTAATAATGCCCGAATGCTCGAAATCCTTAGTAGGCAACAACTTCGCATCACCACATCCGCTAACCTCGACTGGTCTCCCCAAATCGAACCTACTTTTATGAAAATTCGGCATTCATTTTTCTGTGGTGCCAGATTAAAAAATTACCTGTTTTTCTTAAAATTATACGCTGATTTGTTTTTCCTCATGTCTCAGCATCCTTGAAACTAATTTCCGCCTGTTTTGTTCCCCGGACTCACGAGGGAAAAGTGCTGCATTACGGTGAGATCTCTGAACCAGTTCTTTAGGAGCAGTGGAATTTTAGAAGTAATCGAAGGTGTTTGGTAATCAGACACTTGTTCCTAATTTACAGAGGGAACGCTGATGAATATTCACACTTCGTTATCTCCGACACACTGTCTCAAGCTGTCCCTGACGCCTCCGGTACTTCGCAGATTTTTCGGGGTCATCGTCCTTCTCGAGTTCCTAATCCCTTAACTTACCTAGTATCCAGAGAACCCTGTGTGTTCGATAATCTTGTTATCTGAAATTTCTCCAGAAATCTGCCCCTCCATTCTAGCAATCATTTCTGAATTCTAGTTTGCATTATTCCAGTTGGTACAAATCTGCGAAACATAGTAGCACACAAGTAGTTGTTTGGTAACTGTTTGGTGAAAAAAACTTCAAGCAAATCTGTGGGAAAAGGGCTTTGGGCTGCCGACTCCTTACTGAACAGGACATTACATTAGTTTAGGCGTGTAATATACTCCTAATAGTAAGCGCATTAGAACCAAGACTGCATAGCAGATATTGGACCCGAATTTGGTGGGAAGCCAACAGAGGAGCGTGAAAAAACAGGCAATTATCAGATGACAAACAAAGACTTGGAAAGCGCTCCATCAAAATGACTGGTAGCGCAACTTATAGATCCCGAAAAACAGTAATACTTAGGTGTCAGTAATCACTGAGTGGTCAGACTAATAGGTGTGGCTGACAGACAAGATATTCTAAAGTGATGTAGCTGTTCCGAAGTAATGGAAATTACACCGGTTGTGTAGTTGACCTAAATATTTGTGATTGGACGAAACGAATTAATGCAATATGAGAGAAGACGAAAAGGAACCGCTGATCTCCTTCCTATTGTGGAGGCTAAATTTAGTCACAAATGTTTGTGTGCGGCGCATCACAAACTAGGTATAAGTTTTTTCTCACATTCCCCCCCCCCCATTTATTTCCCGTTGTTGAGAAAGGTTCATATTAGCAGCAACCTAAATAAACCTCAAACTTACTCATCTACGGGATTTATAAGTTGTCCCACCATAGCAGTCGATCCAATTTTGAGAAAAGTGGATGGATTTCATAAAGTAACGGCCAAGCGCATGTCAATTTAAACGTTTTGAAACATGTTTTGGACATACTTTCCTCTCTCCGGAAACTATGGTGTATCGTGCACTTCCTCATTGTGGAATTGCATAAATCAATAAGTAAGATGGCGGAGCGCATTAGTTAATGCTTAGAAGGATGACTGATGGAAATGACCATCTTATTAGTGTGTCATCTAGATTGTACACACAACTTATCGACGTTGGTCTCACTCACCATTAAAAGATACTGAACGGACAGAGAGAGTTGAGTTTGTTTTCCATGACATGTTGCTTGGGTTCGACGCCACCTAGTTAAAATTACTTGAAAAATTTAGTGGACCACACAGAGGAGGTGGAGGTGTTGATGAAAGAATTGGATACGTTTTGTTACAGTCCAACTTTGTGAAAACTGATAGTGGATATAATGGGCGACCATTTTGAAAACATTCTTGCGGGATGTTTCTGTGTAAAGCAATGCTTTAGGGTAAGCAAATGGATGGTCGCTTGGGTGACAGAAAAAACGGTAATAATGGTGCTAAAATATTTTGCTTGAGAAGCACACTGCCACGGAGCATCACAATTTAAAAGAGATGCGTGCCCTCTGGCGTCACGGAAGATTTTCAGCCAAGTGGTAAATTGAAGTAAGCAACCAAATCTATGCCCAGATGATTGTGGGGACGTACCGATTTTCTTCGTTCACACACCCATGGTGAACGACCTGCGCTTAATTTTCTGTCTTGCTTGTTGATTGACCGGACTTGTAAGTCGACACCCGTGACGCTCAGTTAGACCATACAATCTGCCGCACTAGTTTTGTGGATGAAACTTTGACAATAAGCCCTCATACAGTATCCAAACTTCCCAACCCAATTCTAGCAATCTTTCTATCTTTTGGCCATGTTTCACCAGTGACACAAATAGAGTTGGAAATATTATTGCAAGATATTCTATGGACAACGTTTCCTATTCTTTCGTGCCTATTTACTTTATGGACAACAATTTTTTGTACAAGATTAGACATTTTAACTTACGGTTGCACTTTTCCCTCGCCTTCCCTTTCAATATCGTTACCAGTTCTAGTCAAATCTTCGTCGCCTGTAGGCGTCTACCAATGATTTCCACTCACAACCATAACATCAGCCTTCGGATAAAAAAACAAGAGTGTTGTGTTTCATTCTAAGTGTCACTGATCCGAACCCGAGGTTTTCACTAAACAGACCATCGCATTACTGTGACGCTCGCAAACAGACAACATATGCCTTCGACTTCGTAATACGAAAACTCGGTTTCAATAAGGCTTTGCATTTCCTGGATTAACGAAACATTCGCGTTACGATTTAGTTATGGGTTGTGTTCAATGATGCATTTTCGACCTAGTTTGCCGTTTCATGAGCGAAAGAACAGTTAGTTTTCGTTTTCGAAAAAGTTTGGTGACAATCGATAGATGCATTGCTGGGCAACGTTTCGCTTTTGACACAAAACCTTCGTCAGGCCAAGTGACTAGGTTCCGAGGTTGGTCGGTATTTAAGGCGAAAGGAGAACCAATCAGCTAAGTCAAGCTAAATCTCTGTTGGGTGTCGGCCGAGGGATTTTAGTGTGGTGTGGTGGTTGAACAAGCGTTGGGTCGGTGGGGAAACCTACATGTGTTTGGGTCCAGCCTAGGTTCTAGCTCTTTTATTTCAGTTCACTTGATGGTCCCTCTTGAACGTCATCTGAACCTTCTGTCAGTCTGTGTAGGTGAGCTACTGCTCACTTGTGTAAGAGGGATGCTGTGATCTTTGATCGGTTGGGGTTTCCACCCCCACCCCCCGGTTTTTTTTCCAATGATCCTAAGTGGATTGACAACCACACCGTCACGTGTTAACTCGGCTTATCTAAGACCGCTTTCCATACACTCGCTAGCTCCACACCCTCGATTCTATTCACGCTGTGATGCTTAGTAATTTCCACCACCTCGGCTATCAGCCGCTGTGGTGTGAATCGCAGTCCCCGTCTTAAAAATTCCACATTCTCCAGACCTATTCTATGTCCTGTGTCTAAGGCATGTGCCGCCATCGCTGAGTCTTTGACCAGCGTTTGGTATTCTTCTGCATTGCTTGGTAGTTTCTTAATCCTTCTTTTATGCTCACCAATTCTGGTGTGCAATTCCCTGGCAGTTTGTCCTACTTGGGTAATCGACTCCTGGTTAAATGTTTCCGCTTTTGAGTTTTGGACAGGCCGATTCCACTTGGATTCACGTCCATATCTAAGCATTCTTGACATTTGCAGACGCGTTTTCAGTCAAAACTGACTAATGCTACTGAATAGAAGCAACAATCATGCACGATTTCAGGTTTAATATGACAAATTATTCCTTCCACTTTCAGGCAGAGCTTGCACACATCAAACTGGCTGCAGACCAGTTAGACGATCAAAGCGGAAAGGAGTCAAACCTGAGGTGTCAGCTGACTGCACACACGAACGCACTACAGGAACGCCAACTCAATCCGCCATCAGATCAGAGGACGTGAACAACACATACGTACTACCAGCTTGGTGCGCCACAGTTCCTTCCAGTGTTGAAAGGATCAAGGATGATAGTCTGAAGACAAGCTTACATTTGAATTCGGGCAAAGTATCCGCGACTTCCGGAAATAATGGTTTCAGCTTCCTACCAGACAGTATTCAGAGGGATTCGTATCCTTCCTCTAATTATTCATGCTCTTCCCAGCAACGTTCATCCAAAAACGTTCCAGGTGTCCGTCTAGGATCTTCCCAAAGCTGCTCGAATGAGGTGCCACAAAAAATTGTATCTCCAAAGCCGACTCTTATCACTCCGATCTCTGAGAAAGATTTAGTAGATAGCTGCCTTTCATCGACTTCTCCAGATTTGCATTATTTACACAAGCTGGCTCAAAATAGGTCACCATCCGCTGAAGAACTTTCGAAAGGCCTGTCCGAGTTGAAAGCTTTACAGCAGAGACGGATAAAAGGGACTGACCTCTCTATGTCATCACGCCTTGTCATACAAGAACTGATAACCCAACTTGAAAGTTCACTCCTCGATTCAGACTGCTCAAAATCAGTGCGTTTTACGGCCAACAGTCGAGCACGCCTAAAGCAACTTCTCGAAACTATCACTACTAACCAGATTTTCACAGTATATGGAAACAATCAAAAAGTAAATGACGGGAATGAAGAGGAAGAGAAGCACGATGATGGACCTTGTCAGACGCACACAGATAAGGCGAATCAACTAGTTTCGTCAGCTGTTGATGCCATTCTGTGTGCAGTGGGAAATGCGTGTTTAACGCATCCTGAATATATGGCTCTGCGGCAACACCTACTAAAACTGCTTGAAAAAAATCAGTCCGCAAACGCGAACACTCCCCTACAACCAGATAGATTCGCTTCCCCGTGACCTTTCAGATTTCGTGTCAGAAATGGACCAGCAGTTCGGAACAAGTAAACAAGTGCATTTGGATGGCCGAACCCGCGATAACCTCGGAGATTTGGTCTACCGACTGAATATGCTGGTGTCCACTTGTAACTCACAGCCCCTTACGTTGGCCTTGCAAACATTGTACGAGGTTTCTGTAAATCCGGATACTTATCAATCCAACCAGATTGTCCTCAGTCGATCAGAGGCAACATTGATTCTGCGAGGGCTTGAGCTTGCAAACAGAGAACACTGGAGATCTGTAAGAAACAATACAGTTGGGTATGATGGTCCAAAACATTTATGGTCCGTATCTGAACAGTTAACTCGGCGACTGGACACTGAATTGACGCAAAATAGGCAAGAATATTGCGCAATAGACTTGAAGGAAGCCATGGTAGTTCAGCAAGTCCTGTTGACCGTGTTATCGGTAAGCAACGCGGTACGCAACCCTTGTGAGAAAGCATTAGACGCTAAATACTTCGCCTTTTACTCAGGTCAGCTACGATCAACCACGGATTCTACGGACGATGAACCATCGAATGATATGTTGAGTCCAATCGCTGAAATTTGTAGCTCAGAAACCAGTGTTTGTGAAACGCATACATCGCAGAGTGAAAGATATCCTCCTATGAAACTTTGGTTACGCGATGCAGTGAGCTCAGAAAATGAAAGCGTGAGTGAACATGCAATTAAACGGTCACAGAATAAATCTGCTGTCATTATTCCCAAACACAGAGCTGGATGGGTCAGCAACAACGTGCCGGCTGGGATCTGCAATGCCAATGAAGAGCGACGGCTACCACGGACGTGTAGACAGGAAGAAACACAAACAGTAAAAGTTGAAAAATCCGTCGCCCAGTGCATGGCCAGATATTTCCAAACCGAAATGTTAGAAACGATGCCCAAAACAAACGAAAGAGAAGGTGTGGACCAGAGAGAACGGATGGAAGAGTTATTTCATAAAATAACATCACAGATTCAAGATAACACTGAAAGATACGTTGAAATGACAGGGCCAGAAATGGAATGCATATACAGGGCACTGAAGAACGATAACAACGAATACGCCAACAGCATGAATAGTATTATCCAAAATTACAAACCAGGAAAAATTTCACCAAAAGAACAACCATTCAACGCAATCAAATATGAAAACGACAACCAAAAAGCCCCCTTAAAAATTTCAGAACAAGCACCGGAAGAGATAAACACAGCGCTGCAAACAGTACAGAAACGAGTGCCTAGTGAATTGACGCCGGAACAAGCCAACGAAATTGTCACGAGCGACGCTCTCCCGAGCGGTTCAGTCTAGTGAGACACACCTTGCTGAATCAACAGACCCCAGTCTGACTATTTCGGCTCAACAATCGGAACAGCTGAACAGTTTGCTGCAAACAGTACAGAAACGAGTGCCTAGTGAATTGACGCCGGAACAAGCCAACGAAATTGTCACGAGTGTTCTGAAGCTCGAATCGGCCATTCCACATTCTGCCCTTGTTCCCGTGGTGAGGACGGCGAGGGCCATGCAATGCAATCCACACTACGCGACGCAACTGCCCATTCTAGCGAGTCAGCTGCAGAAACTGTGTAGTGCCACCACGGCAGTCCACACACAAGCGGTTCAGTCTAGTGAGACACACCTTGCTGAATCAACAGACCCCAGTCTGACTATTTCGGCTCAACAATCGGAACAGCTGAACAGTTTGCTGCAAACAGTACAGAAACGAGTGCCTAGTGAATTGACGCCGGAACAAGCCAACGAAATTGTCACGAGTGTTCTGAAGCTCGAATCGGCCATTCCACATTCTGCCCTTGTTCCCGTGGTGAGGACGGCGAGGGCCATGCAATGCAATCCACACTACGCGACGCAACTGCCCATTCTAGCGAGTCAGCTGCAGAAACTGTGTAGTGCCACCACGGCAGTCCACACACAAGCGGTTCAGTCTAGTGAGACACACCTTGCTGAATCAACAGACCCCAGTCTGACTATTTCGGCTCAACAATCGGAACAGCTGAACAGTTTGCTGCAAACAGTACAGAAACGAGTGCCTAGTGAATTGACGCCGGAACAAGCCAACGAAATTGTCACGAGTGTTCTGAAGCTCGAATCGGCCATTCCACATTCTGCCCTTGTTCCCGTGGTGAGGACGGCGAGGGCCATGCAATGCAATCCACACTACGCGACGCAACTGCCCATTCTAGCGAGTCAGCTGCAGAAACTGTGTAGTGCCACCACGGCAGTCCACACACAAGCGGTTCAGTCTAGTGAGACACACCTTGCTGAATCAACAGACCCCAGTCTGACTATTTCGGCTCAACAATCGGAACAGCTGAACAGTTTGCTGCAAACAGTACAGAAACGAGTGCCTAGTGAATTGACGCCGGAACAAGCCAACGAAATTGTCACGAGTGTTCTGAAGCTCGAATCGGCCATTCCACATTCTGCCCTTGTTCCCGTGGTGAGGACGGCGAGGGCCATGCAATGCAATCCACACTACGCGACGCAACTGCCCATTCTAGCGAGTCAGCTGCAGAAACTGTGTAGTGCCACCACGGCAGTCCACACACAAGCGGTTCAGTCTAGTGAGACACACCTTGCTGAATCAACAGACCCCAGTCTGACTATTTCGGCTCAACAATCGGAACAGCTGAACAGTTTGCTGCAAACAGTACAGAAACGAGTGCCTAGTGAATTGACGCCGGAACAAGCCAACGAAATTGTCACGAGTGTTCTGAAGCTCGAATCGGCCATTCCACATTCTGCCCTTGTTCCCGTGGTGAGGACGGCGAGGGCCATGCAATGCAATCCACACTACGCGACGCAACTGCCCATTCTAGCGAGTCAGCTGCAGAAACTGTGTAGTGCCACCACGGCAGTCCACACACAAGCGGTTCAGTCTAGTGAGACACACCTTGCTGAATCAACAGACCCCAGTCTGACTATTTCGGCTCAACAATCGGAACAGCTGAACAGCTTGCTGCAAACAGTACAGAAACGAGTGCCTAGTGAATTGACGCCGGAACAAGCCAACGAAATTGTCACGAGTGTTCTGAAGCTCGAATCGGCCATTCCACATTCTGCCCTTGTTCCCGTGGTGAGGACGGCGAGGGCCATGCAATGCAATCCACACTACGCGACGCAACTGCCCATTCTAGCGAGTCAGCTGCAGAAACTGTGTAGTGCCACCACGGCAGTCCACACACAAGCGGTTCAGTCTAGTGAGACACACCTTGCTGAATCAACAGACCTCTGTCTGACTATTTCGGCTCAACAATCGGAACAGCTGAACAGCTTGCTGCAAACAGTACAGAAACGAGTGCCTAGTGAATTGCGGAACAAGCCAAGCGGTTCAGTCTAGTGAGACACACCTTGCTGAATCAACAGACCCCAGTCTGACTATTTCGGCTCAACAATCGGAACAGCTGAACAGCTTGCTGCAAACAGTACAGAAACGAGTGCCTAGTGAATTGACGCCGGAACAAGCCAACGAAATTGTCACGAGTGTTCTGAAGCTCGAATCGGCCATTCCACATTCTGCCCTTGTTCCCGTGGTGAGGACGGCGAGGGCCATGCAATGCAATCCACACTACGCGACGCAACTGCCCATTCTAGCGAGTCAGCTGCGAGATATTTCCCATGGCTTTCTTGGGCAGTTTGTGGGTGCCGATATTTTGGATGAATCCGTGTTATCTGCTAATTATTTTGGACCTTTTCTCGATGGTTACTTGAAATTTTCCGATGTTTTGGTTTCCTTCGTTTTCCTGGATCGATTCTCGCATCTTTCGGACAGGATTCTTTTAATGGAATCTATGCTGATCTCCGGTTTTTCCGACGTCCTGAATCGGAGTTTGCGTCTCCTGAGCGCCGCCTTTCCTAGTTATGGCGTCTTTAGTTTTTTAATGAATTCGTCTCAGTCGTGTGACGATACGTCTTTCGCTTTAATCGCGGACGTCGTTCGCAAACTACAGGAAGACTTTCAATTTCGAAGTTCGCTTGAAGGTATGCACCTAACCCTCCATCATTTTGCGAATAGATCTGACCTGAATGTGTCCGACTCTGAGAGAATGCGACTCATTGACATGATTTGTGCTGGTTTGATTCATATATATGCATACAATGGCGCTATACAGAGAGACGAAGCCGCCTTGTTGGTGGAACTGATTCAACGTATTTCAAGGCGCACTGATCAAAGGATCGATAAATCTGACCAGTGTATCTTGGGTTGGCTTTCTCAAAGACTAACAAAAGTCCGCCGAGACTTGTCAACTTTACACAAAGATGAGCTACAACTACCGGAAATAATACATCAACTGCAGACTGCTTTGGATCAAGCCAACCCGAACAGTCAGTGGGTAATAGTCAATCCTTATTTATTTGCCGCCCTTCTCACATCTGGCGAGATTGAAGACAATCTTGATGTACTTAAAGCAAATCTCTTGTTTTCTATGAATGAAATGTACTTATTCTCAGACGTCAAACTCAGTCGAGTACAAATCAAACTTTGGCTGCAACGTCTAACCTCAATGAACGAAGGAATCGGTGAGAAAGCATTATTACACTCAGCTTTGACAAGGTCAGCGCAGGAAGAATCACATTCGGTTGTCCAGTTATCGCAGATCAGTCGATCACTTTCAACGAACCAGGCATCCTCAAAATCCATTGAACGCACTCCTCTTGAAGGCACTTTGGAGTTTCCGCTGGATGAGAACGACTACCAGCAAGCCAAATTGGATGCTATTTCAAACCTGTCACATGTAGATCGTCTAGGATCTTTTAGTTCAACCACAGTGTACGAATCCGCTTTACAAATACGCAATCTTTTGTCAACTGTCGACAGTTATGATGAGTCTCAAGGCTTGGTTGTCCTAACCAGAAAGGAATGCGCAATGCTGGCCAACGGACTGCAATGGTGTCTTGAAATTGCAGGAGTACACAAGATAGATGATCACCCATTAATCCAGTCCGTCATCAGACAACTACATCTGGGCAGGCGTCAGTCGGATGGTTGGGTGCTTACGATAGGCGTGGTGGAAGATATAAAACGTTTTTCTGATCAGTGTATAAATGCTCATCTGCAAGAAGCAGGAGAACAGGTGTTACAGATGGACAACGAATCAATGTCAACGGAGACTAGTCATATACCAAACAATATTCCCACGGAGCTTTTCAGGGATACGCACGATAATTTGGAAGAACCTCTTGGTTTACGGGAAATAAGGAGGTTGGCCAAAGTGTTGGACGAAACGGAAGATGTAATTGTTCGGAAGTCAATTGCTGACCATCTATTGAATACCTTGGAAAGATTGAGCAACACTGAACGAAAGCACAGTTTACTGGAATATGCAGCTTGTTTGGCGCATTTGATGGCCATCGAAAACAAGCTGTTAAAAGAAAATGCAAATGTCCTTGAAAGTGGTGATAGGTACTCTCTTGCGTATATATTAAGACTATGCAAAGCGATACCTGAGATTTCGATGGATGAGACGCAGGCAAAAAGCATCGAACAAACGGTTGCTGAATTAATCCAAGGGACGAATGCTCCGAATCACACAAGAGACACCAATCTCGACCGATTGGCAAACCATCTTAACTTTGCCATTACCAATATCGCCAAGCTGCTCCAAGTTAACCTAGAATCACCTGACGCATATTCTGTCGAACGGGTTGAAACTGATTCGTCACGTATTCCGCTGTTTGCTACCTTGCTGTGGACAGCAATCACCCATAAACCGAGCAATTTAGCTTCGACGTTATGTAATTCACCACTGATGAGTCTGATCATCAGAATTGAGCCTAACCTCAAAGAAACGGTTGAATTTTCTTTACAATCGTTAGAGAATGAATCACGTCCGAATCTATGTTCACTGTTATCGGAGGCCGTGAAAGAAGCGGAGCATTTTGCAGCTAAATGTCAATGTTCTCAACCGGAGGATCTTGCGGCCCTAGTCATGCATCTGGCACACGTGAGAGAGTTGGCGAGGTGCCTAGGCATATCAACCACACCAACTATCACTGCAGTCATCGACGGGTTACTTGACCAATTAGTGAATGACGAGGATGTGCCTGCAGTAACGCTGGAAATGGTGAAGGAAGAATTGGCAAACACGGCAGCATTGTCACGTGATTTGGTCGAAGATTCCCTTAATGGAGCGCTGCTAGAGGTTAACAATGGCAAGTTATCGGAGTCTGATCACCCGACCGATGGTGGGAATACCAACTCAGAAAATGCCGTCCGACTGGAGGGTGTCAGCAACGAAAAGGTCATCGAAGCACTGGGCATGACCATTATGTGCAAAAAGGCGAAACTTCCAGTTAAATTGGGATTCATAATTGGATTGATGGAAAAGCTGCGTAATTCTAGTGACAATGCCTTGACGCGAGACGAGCGTTTGATAGTTAACCAGGTCCTCAGTAGTGCCTCTGACTCGGCCAAATCGGAACAGTTCGAGACCACACTGGATAAACCAGGTACGTCGTATCTCGTTGAATGTCCCAAACTGGCTCACCTTGCAGAAGGGAAGGTGTTGAATCCAGTGGAAGCTGCACAACTGTTTGATGACATTACCGGAATCTTGAACTCTCCATCAGCGACCGGCTCATTCTCAGAGGAACTCTGCAATAAACTTCATTCAGTAAAAACCAAACTGCTACGTGCTTCAGTCAGTGGTCAGTCAGTTGACGTAGGTAGTGTCGTTAGTGCACCAGATGACCTCCGCAACATACTGGTCAACGAACTGGAAAAAATAGAAGAGAAGGAAAGTAACCAAATCCGACAAGATCTGGTTGAGCGCCTTCAACTTTTCCGAATGTATGCCTTTGAAGACCCTGCCAGAGTTAACAGGATTGGCGACAATAGACTAAGCGTACTGAAGTACTGCGGAAATCTCGATACTGCGGATGCTACCCAACGGCTTGATCCTAAGACGACGGCACTTCTTCATCGATGCGTCCTCGACCAAATGCGAAGATATCCACCACTGATGAGCACAATGCTTCCGCTTTTGGGAATCTTGGTCGAATTGGAAGAGAGTAAGGATATCACCGTCAGCACAGATAAACTTGACGAAAAGACGCAAGAACAGCTCTACGTACCAATGGAGATTTCGGCCGCTGATCTAGATATTGTGACTACCTTCCTAAGCACTCCAAAAGGTAGTCCACCCAACCTGAGCGAACAGTTAACTGCTTTATTTTTTGTTCAGCGTACGATGGATGGTGAAGCCCTCTGGCCAGCTGAAGCAAGTTTACTGTTGTCGGGTCTAGAAACACTGGCAAACTCCAGTGACATGGCAAGAAAGAGGATCATAAACGAACTTGAAGGAATGAAATCACAGTTGCTAAAACACTCGTTTATGCAAGAATCTGTCGAGGATATCTGTGACGCAGCTGGATTTGAAATAAGCGACGCTGACTGTAAGAAACTGCGCTCCCTACATCGTTTCTGTGAAATCCCAATCACACGGAATGCGCGTCAATTTGTTGAGCGAATTCTCCGAAACACGCACGAAACATATACTCGAGGAAACGACATCTCCCCTGACCAACTACTAATGCTACACATATTTGTCCTCTACCTAGCACGGCAGAGAACTCTGACTCCTAGGGAGCTCGCCATGCTCAACCGATTGATGGTTGCCATTTCTACGGCTTCGATTGACGACGAAACGCTTTGCATGCTCAACAGTTTGTATGAAGAGGGTAGAGTGTTCATGCTTCATGAGACCCATACGTTAGAAATCGACTCCATCGCCATGAATGAGCTGGTTGAACCAACTCCTCAAAACTTATGTGGATTTATTCCAGACATGTTGGAGGAACTACTTGGAGCAAGTGACATAGAGAAGCCACTTCCGTATGGCTGCACGCTTTTGTTGACGGGCATGTTACACACTCTAACACTGATGTATAGTCAGCTTGGCTGGGAGAAGTTGGCCCCAAAGTGGATTATTCATCTGAAACGACTCGTTTGGCGGTTATTGGGAACTGCGCTACTAAGACAACCTGTCAAATTGGATGTCAGAAGTCGTGCTTTAATATCGATTGCTTGCAACAATTACCGTGACGTCCTCAAACAAGCCCTCCTGGCACAGACCGAAGATTCACTACACAGATTGGAAGCAGCTGAAACTACCGGTTACCTCAGTGCCACTGATAAGAAGCAATTTACAGATACCATCGGTTTGGTGTTAACAAGTCCCCTTAGCTATCACCTAACCCCGAACTTGTGTGGCATGTTAGCTCAGGCAAAAGAGTCGCTTTCACGATGCACTGACCAATCTAGGTTGTCTGACTACGAACTGCATTTCCTTTCGCAAACTTTTCAAAGAATTCGAGAGAATATCGACAATCAGGATTTGGATGTGGTTACAACAACAGACCTCATTGTTAGCTTACAAACCGCAGAGCAGATTTTAGATAGGGTAACTTCAAATGGATCGAACGATGAAATCCGCTTGTTCCAAAAAGATGCAGCCATCCTGAATTCAGCTTTGGAAGTACTGAACAATCGTTCCTATCAACAAGGAAGCTTGCAATCTTGGGATTCCGATGATTATTCGACGATTTCAGACGATTGCCGTGTGGTTCTAGGCCTGACGCAATCCTTTCTAAGTTCAGTACTGACCACCACTGAAGGGACAAATTTTTCAGGCGATCGTGGTGACTCGATTCGACTATCAGATAATGAAATCGATAAAATCGAGGAGCTAATAAACTTTTGGAAGCCCCGCCTAGCCCTGGAAGCACAACACCAGAGAACAGCGACTATCCGAAAATTGGCTGTTAGTAATGAATGTGATCTCACCGCCGATATGACTAACTCTGAGTTGAGCAACGCCATTCAGCTGACAATCGCAAATGGACAATTTATGCAGCCTTATGATGCTTGGATAAGTGTGAGGGCCTTGGAAGAATTGCAAGCGGATCCTGAGATGGACTATGTCAACATCTCAAACCCTCTACGTGATGCTCTGCGTCTAGCCATGTGCCCACTGAGAGATAACACGAGTACTTCCCTGGTTGACGCTAACGTTATTTCAAGCCTCACATACTTGCTGAGCCTTCTACCCTCTATGTTCGCTCAGTATTCGTCGGGCAGCCTGTTTGGTGTGACGATCTGTCCTTCAGATGCTGCTGCTTTCGGTACTTGTCTAATGACAGTCCTTCAATACGGGTCTACTGGCCGCCTGTCGCCAATTCCCCAGAGAGCCATGCTGCAACAACATGAACAACGCAGTCTCTGTGCCGCGGCAAACTTGGAAAATTACGAGTTAGACTTATCCGAAGCAACTGAAGTATCCGAACTACTGGAAGAAGTGAAAACACAGCTTGGACGTTTGGTGCATCGGGAACTTATTGACCTTGTTGCTTCTTTGACCACATTAGAGGAGCACACGGATCCTGATCCAGTTTTGCGCACACTGGAACCAGGTGAAAAACAGTTGCTAATACATATTCTTCGTATCTTTATGTTGCTTGGAACTCCAGATGCAGGGCCACAAAGTCAGCGAAGAAACCTTCATGGTCTGCTGGACTATCTGATCTACGCCAGACCAGCTTGCATCACAGTAAGCCAACGCTGTGAACTCCGACAGTTGTGTGATTCTTTTGAGGCCGCGCTTTCCCACCCAGACCTACCAGTACCGGTGCGTGTTGGACGAATACGCAGCACATTACAAAGTCTGACCTCCAACGAGTCCGCTCGATTCAGTATGCTTGCCAGGCCTGTGCGAGTTCATCCGCGTGAAGCAATGCTCATTTTGGATTTGCTACGGCAAATGATTTCGGCTACTGGCATTCCAAGTTCTGATACCGCCTTACTGCAAGCAGCACTTGGGCATAGCGTCGCTAGTGGGCAAACCTGGTGCCAGTGGAGTGCGATCCCCCAGGAAACAAAAAGTAGAATATTGGCACACATTTGTACAATGATCGAAAGCCTGATAGACAGAATGAAGGATAATGAACAGCTGACTGACCAGGAGGTATCTAATATGGAGTTAGTCGCAATATGTGTCAACAGACTGCTGCAGTCCATAGAGGAGAAAAGGCCGGCCACAACCATTCTATCTCTCCTACAGGTTATCGGTCATTTGTTGCCAAAGGAACCCACGATATCAGAAAAACATAGACTTCAAAGAAGCACCCGTGTGGAAGAAGACAGTTCTGAACAGTACGCTTGTGAGAATTCACTGGTGCGAAGGATGGAACAGGTTGAACGTGATCTTAATTCTTCCGAATACCTTTTCAACTCTGAGGTCGTCGCCAGTATGCTGGAAAAAACGCATTATGTCAAACAGGCTTTAGAAAACTCAAAGACTGATGCAGAGGATCAGAGAGCAGTCCAAGAACTTGAAGATAGCATTTTCAAAATAATTATTGAATGTCCCGAAAACGGTGAGACCAAGTCAGCTCAAACTCGATCTTGTTCGTTATCACAATTGAGACCTTTGTTAACACAAGTTCGTCAAATCTGCAGAGGGGCTGAAAATGTGCTTCCCGCTAATTCGACTGTTGAACTACACAATCCACCAGAAAGTTTTTCAGAACCCGAAAACGTTTCACCGTCCATGTTGGTACAATTCGGTCCCACAGTCGAACAAGCTTATGCGGCTTTTGGACGTTTGATCACACCCTGCACTCCCAGAGTCATGGAACCTGCAGAGATTGCCGAGTTGACTGCATCCGTCGATATTATACACAGAGCCACCCACCAAGTAACACCTTTGTACAAAGACCAAGTTCAACTGTCTCCCACGGAAAAACAGTTGCTTCAAGATTTGCAACGCGTAGCTGACAAGGGTGAAACTTATTTCATGGATGATAGCTCAATTGAACAAATCCAAAGTCTGGGACAACGACTAATGACCCCAATTCTTCAAGTGAATCGTGACTTATTAAAGAAAGGACTGGCACTGTGGTTATCTGCGTCTATCAATGGAAGATTTGTATTCAGTAGCACGGAAACGTCACAGCTTCACTCAGCTCTCTGTCTGGCACGGAACACTATTACCAGGGAGAAGCCAGGTGACCCTGCAGATGAATCACTGCGTATGATTGACAGGGTCATTGAGCAGTTTTCCACAACTGTGGATTCCGGAATCGGGACAGAATTAACTGGACCTCACAGTATGGGGCCTGTTGTTACGGGTTTACTGGAGGATGCCCAAAGAGTCCATGAATCGGTGAACTTATCTTTGTCGGTGTTCAGCACGCCTCCGTCCAGCATATCTGAGTGGTGCAGTAACTACCGAGCTGGTGCAGATGACAGGCAGTTTTTTGCCAGTTCGAGCGTTTTTCCATCTAACTTGACAGATGAATATGCTTCTCAAAATCTGCAGCCAGAAGATCAACCCTCGGCTTCTAGGTGGCGAAATGAATTACCAGGACCTCTTTTAACAGCTTCAAAAGACTCTTCCAACCCCCCTCTTCTTCATCAAATACGTAGTCCCAGTCTACAAAAACCTGACCGTGACAGAGAACGAAAAGGACACAGAAGCAGAAGATCCATCTCTGGTGGACCCACGCGAGATCTAGCATCGCCACTCAGATCAAAGACTCTGGCTGAAGCAGTGAGTGAGGAGCAAAAACGCCTCAAGACGTGGGAGAAACTTGTTGAAGCGCGTTTGAATCAGGCATGTAATCGAGTGGAAGACCTCTTGGCAATGTTTCCAACGTCAAACAGTGATGAAACTCTGAGTGAAGACACCTCCAGAAAGGAGCGTTTTGATGAACTGCAACGACTGCGGGAGGAAGTGATATACCTGAAAGAGCAACTGCGACGTGTTGTTCATCAGTTGGAAGAGGCTGAACGAAAACAACAGAGGCAAGCGCTTTATGTGTCATCCTTACGTGAATTGATTGGACGGCAAAATCGATCCACTAGTCAGTCAACATCCACACAAACAACGATCCCAATATCGACTGCAGATCCGAAAACCGATCAGTGCTGTACCTTTCCGCTCAAATCAACAGATTCCCAAAAATTCAGACTATACAGAAGCACTGACTGTCTTCAAGATCCATCTTCTCGGCCAGCGCAACCTTATCGTTCCAATGAGTTTTCTCGCATACCCCTAGATACAGAGACTTTCGACTTTTTGATTGGTCCTCCAAGGCCACACCGATTATCTTCGCTTGATCGATTACACGAGCTTATTGAAATTCGGCGAGCGATTGTTGCGGGCTCCAGAGAAGAACTCTGTCGGTTAGGGGCTTATTCAAGCCTACCTCCACTGAAATCTCCCCATCCCTTACCCCATCAGCGTACTTCGCAAACCTCAAGAGATTATATAACGAATCCGTGGTTGATGAAGATTCTTATGGACCAACAGCGAAGTTACACGGATCATCTTCTTGGAAGGTCTAGTTATGAGCAGCACCAGAGCAGCCGAGTACTAGATGCTCTCGAACAACGATTAGCACAGCTGGAAGAACAACTTACACCACCCGATAGTCTTTCAAAGGCTAAATTGCCAAGTGATAACCCCTGAAGATCAAGTGAAGATGAATCTACCTATTGCCGGAGGTAGGTTTGGTATGTTGCAATATTTTTTATATATCTTTCATTAAATAACCGCTGATTTTCCTGGCAAAACTGCTGCAAATCACCGTCGCTTTTCAGGTGTTGTTCCTCGAAATCTTCGACTATGTACTCATACATACTAATATGTTGTACAAGTTCTGCTCCTCAAGCATGAGTATTGACAAAATAGCGGATTTTCTTTAATATTTGAGTCTTCCATAGCTCGGCACTATACAGCGAGCAGTCTATCCAATTTAAGACATGATATGGTCTCATTGGGCAAATAAATATTTAACTAATATAAAAGCTTAAAGGAACAGCATACTGTAATAGAATTGGTCAGTAACATCAGTCAGCATAATCGTTCTACAGTTCGTAGAGTCACTTATGGCTCGGTAGAGGAGACAGTTTGGCTCGGGGAACTAATGGACCGTTTCAGGGTCTGTGCTATCACGTGATGGCTCTGGGGACAAAAATTTTATTGTGGTCGACCTGCAATTGCCTCGGATGTTGAGATGGCCTTAGAGTAGAATTAGAAAGACTGGGATTAATCTGTTTATTACCACAATGGAACTAGTCACGTGGTTTAGTTTATCAGAAGGCTCAGCAGAACTTAGGGATAGCCACCGTGAATACATCCCACAGCCTGCAGGACACACGAAATGAACGACTGATTCAATGTATGAAAAATTATATGCTAAACGCACAAAGTAAAAGCATATCTTTGAATTTCATGCATCCAGTTATCTTTATGTATGGGTAGGATAAAAGCACGGATATGACCAATTGTTGAAGGTTTAGTTGCTTGACAGTTGCGTCGTAAACCTTCAGTCCCCAGTCAGGGTGACGGTATCAGTGCGTCGCCGTGAGGCGGAGTGGAACTGTGCGTTGGTGGATGTGCTTCGGTTGTGGGTGTGTGTGAGTTGCCTCTGAAGGGGGTGACCTTGGAATAGGGTCGGTTTTCTTGACTGTCTTACTGACTGGACTTTTCAATGGTGGTCTAAATGGCCGGCGTTCAGGTGACCAGGTGATTCGTACCTTGCGACGTGTGCCGGGCTGGCCCCGTAGTTGATCTCGTTGTCTTATCCGTTTGTCCGATGCCCGGCCGTATTTGTGTTATTCGATCCAGCCTGTAGAGTAGTTAAATGGGTGGCTGCATTGGAGTGGCTGCATTTCAACGTGTTTTCGTAGAGTCACTTATGGCTCGGTAGAGGAGACAGTTTGGCTCGGGGAACTAATGGACCGTTTCAGGGTCTGTGCTATCACGTGATGGCTCTGGGGACAAAAATTTTATTGTGGTCGACCTGCAATTGCCTCGGATGTTGAGATGGCCTTAGAGTAGAATTAGAAAGACTGGGATTAATCTGTTTATTACCACAATGGAACTAGTCACGTGGTTTAGTTTATCAGAAGGCTCAGCAGAACTTAGGGATAGCCACCGTGAATACATCCCACAGCCTGCAGGACACACGAAATGAACGACTGATTCAATGTATGAAAAATTATATGCTAAACGCACAAAGTAAAAGCATATCTTTGAATTTCATGCATCCAGTTATCTTTATGTATGGGTAGGATAAAAGCACGGATATGACCAATTGTTGAAGGTTTAGTTGCTTGACAGTTGCGTCGTAAACCTTCAGTCCCCAGTCAGGGTGACGGTATCAGTGCGTCGCCGTGAGGCGGAGTGGAACTGTGCGTTGGTGGATGTGCTTCGGTTGTGGGTGTGTGTGAGTTGCCTCTGAAGGGGGTGACCTTGGAATAGGGTCGGTTTTCTTGACTGTCTTACTGACTGGACTTTTCAATGGTGGTCTAAATGGCCGGCGTCCAGGTGACCAGGTGATTCGTACCTTGCGACGTGTGCCGGGCTGGCCCCATAGTTGATCTCGTTGTCTTATCCGTTTGTCCGATGCCCGGCCGTATTTGTGTTATTCGATCCAGCCTGTAGAGTAGTTAAATGGAGTGGCTGCATTTCAACGTGTTGGTTGATTGAGTTCGTCTTACAGTACCACGCTTCCGGAAATTCCATCACTTGTTGGTGCCTCTGCGCGCAAGAATCTTCACTTTTTCTCGTACTGAAATGTCAACTTTTCTAGTCCTCAATGATGGAAACCAAAGAAATCGGATCGAAACTTCTCACGGTCGTCTTGTGTTGGCTTATCTGTGTAGACAGTTTCCTTCTGGTTTGTTTGACAAACTTGCTGCATCTACTGTAATTTAAGTAGCAGCCAAGATCGTTTTGGCTGCTTTGTCCAGTTTCATCCTTTGCTTTTGAAATCAATCTTCCCAAGATTGCACTCGGATTGTGAGTCATTGGAATGCCTTGCGGTAGCGACATTTTTGCAACCAACTCAGTTACGTTCTTCAAATGAACTGAACGCTGTTGGTAAACGGAAGGTCGGCGGCTTCAGTCCGTCCCCAGGCGTCGCTTTATTCCAACTTCTACCCTCTACATTTCTAACTTCTAAGAATTTACACAATGCCTTTTTAGTGATAAAATGCTATGCACACCCGACCCGCTCTAAAATCCACGCAAGGGGCTAAGCAACTTCACAAACAGATACCTTCAATTAGGCAGAGTTATGGTGAATCAGCTCTGAAGTCTAAATGCACAGACGTAACAGAGAGCGAATCCACTGTAGCCCAGTCGGTAGAGCACCGTCCGGTAGACGGAGGTCGGCGGTTCGAGTACGTGCGTGTTTTCGCCACCTCACAAGTAGTTGGATTTCTTACTTCAACATGTCCGAAGCATTTTCAGCATCCTTTTGAGCGCTCACGTCTGCCCTTTGGTGACCACCCACAATGTCCAGGACCGTTAACTTGGTTTGTACCAGGTGTCCACCCGAGCTTGCTAAAATTTGGAGAAAATTCCACGATTATTCACGGTCATTTCGGCACCGAAGGGATTCACTACATGGGTTACGTGATACGAGACTTAACGGAACAGATTTGAAACCGCATTGATGTAGAAATCTGAAACTAGACTTGACCTCATTGGTTTTATTTGTTGTTGAGCAACTGTCGGGAGGGAGACTGTAGGGCCAGATCAGAGGAAGCTTCATTTCGTGATTTTTAGGGCGATAAAGGGCTTCTTTTAACTTGAGTTGAGTGAGCTCCCCGTATGCAGCTTTATTTCTTTCACTCGGTCTGCTGATTTGGTTACAAACCTTTCGGTATTAGAAGACATGACATCACCAGTGCGTAGTTGATTGGCGTTTCATCTTTGTTTACTAATGCAGTGTACATACGTGGAAAGTTATTTTCATATTGTCCACCTTGGTATTCGTTCCTATAATGAATGTAATCAGCCATGTCAATGAAAACTCCGAACCATCCGATCAGTTCACAACCTTTGACGATCCACTGATTGGTAAAACTTTCGTTATGGGGCATTGCTCGTACGTTCAGAACCCAAGTTTCGAAGCTGCTTGGTTCGGAAACAACCTCTGCTACTTTTTACCTCGATAGAGTTTCTTCTACGTGACGAGAATTGCTTTTAACAGTAGTTCTGTAAACCAATGATCTAATCCAATGTCTTTACTCTATTTCAGAACGGATACTACTAAAGGCTCCTTTTCAAGCCCGATGACAGACAACCAGATATTTGTATCTATGCCTCTTATGTGCTTCCATCGAAGTTATACTGTGCATTTCACACCGCGCTCTTACGGTGCAACTGAAAACAGCTATTTGCATTTGGCTTCCCCATGTCGCACATATATGCACTTTTATCACTAAAAATGTACAGAATTACCCTTCCTAAGAAAACACTTACACCTTCCTCCTACAATGATTGGGCTCATTCACTATGTCCTTTTTGCTATGCTCCCCGCTATCCTTTTTTTTAATTCACGTTAGGAACGCAAACCAATCAGTGACAGACACAGGCTTCCTTTGGTCAGCATGCAATGCTATCTTCCATTATTTCTTTACTTGAAGCATCGTTTAACTTGTATAAGCCTTGTCATACACATACAGCCCAGACTCTGGAAGTTTGGCCGACAATGACCGGATAATAAATATACAAAGCAAAGTGAATTTCGACCGTTTGTTTCTCCGTATGTCAACACATTGCGTAACAACGCGCATCTATCCATCCATATTCCCCCAAATCGTGCGAAGGAAACTGTGGCAGTTTTAACCACAGTACAATATTTACGCTCTTTTTACAGTTGAAGATGATGATGATGATGATGATGACAATACTAGTGATATTCTCACAAGGTGAATTCGCATCAATCTACCTCCGGAATTTGCTGGTGTTCCGAATAGAAGTCGGAACGGTTATTAGTCCACGACTTGAGTTCTTATTGCAATCTGCCTTATCGTACGGGTTACCGTCTGGAAGGGGATATCGTAAGGACTTCAGCAGCAAAAACTTCGCAAAACATAAGAAGTTCAACTAGGTTGTTTATCAGAATCGGATCTAAAGCACCCTGTGGAAAGTACAGGGTACTGTCACAGTTATTCCAATATTCATAGCATTTCTCCTGTAGGTGAAGCCCATGTACGTTGAAAAGATTAGAAGCGCTGTGCAGCCGTTTCATCCCTATTGGGAATCGTCAGCAGCGACCATCTCACGAAATTACAGAATGTTTCAAATCCGCGACCTCGTTGCTAATAGTTTGAATAGCTAACAGCTCTTACACGAGTGGATGATCAGCTGAGCGAATAACGGGATCACATTACGTAGAGGTCGCGGGTTCGAGACTGGAATTTTGTGAGACGATGATTCTCGATAAGTATGGACCAGCTATGCACTGCTTCTCGGCTTTTCAACATAGACTGACGTCACTTACAGGACGAAATCTTCGGTAAAGTTCCCAAACCACTTCTTATTTCCAACAATTTGTAACATTCTCTGGGGCGTGTTGAAAAGAGAATTTCGGGTATTTTGTGCCCAGCAGAGCTTTCTTGCAAAACGCTCGGGTTTTGTGTAAACCAAACACGTGGCAGTACTGTTGACCTGCTGTGGTTTTGGCTTCCTGTAGCGTAGGAGCTTGCCACAGTTAAGAATCACAGAGCGTTCGCTTCGACGATTACCACTGTCAGCAGAGGTTCGTCTGCTCTCTGCGACAATGTAAAAAAGCGAAGTAGAACTTTTCATAAGGCCGGTCACTAAATTGGACAATGGTTAACCACAAAATAGGACTTAACTGTAAATCAGCAGACATTGTATTTTGATCAAGTTAGGTTCAACCTATTCACACTGGTATCGAAGGGATCGTTCTATGTTGAGGTAAACGCTAGGCATCTGGAGATAAAAGAGTAAGAACCGTCGGCTTTCTTTCAAATTCGTAGTTGAAACCATTAGGAATGCGAATCCCTTCGATTGATTCAAATAGTTACCGACCTTCCAACAGCTTCATCTGAGGCTATTGCATCTATGTATGAAAAGCATCACTTCAAGATTCCACTAGAAATCGCCGAAAAGTGAGAAATCAAAAGCTGTGCAAATTTTACTCTTATGATGGCAAAAAGTACGTCAAGTAAAAGATCTTTACAATGCTTATAGCTTTGATTCATTAGTTGGGGTGTTAACTAACCTGGGCGATGAAATCTTTGCTGATATCATTTAGGATAGGAATTCCGCTTACTCCTCTATGGGAATATCACCCTCTTTTATTGTATTTTCAGGAGGCGAAACTTTTAGCCTGAGAGAAACCGTAACAAGTCGGTTTGCTGCATCGTTCTTAATCCTAGTATTTGCCAAGTGACAACGTCATTTAATGAGGTGAATTTAGTCCTTGATCCACTTCGACAGACTTCGCTCTGTCCAGCGGGGTGTTTCTTGGCGAACTGCTTGATACCCTTGCACCTGGTGCAAAATTAATAATGGGATACAAGTTTCAAAAAATGAGGCTATCAGTTCAAATAAATAGGAACTTCAATAAAGACATAATTTGCCAACTTTCCAAACACTGTTGACTGAAAGCGGTTTGATAGCTATGCAAGTAGGTGCTTGTAATGTGAAATAGTCCGTGAAAGGTGATATTGATCAGATCGATTATCACTAAAGCTAGACGTTTCGGTTTTCCTACCACAGACTTGTGTCATAAGCATAGTTTTCCCATAAACGGCCGGTACTTCCTTGATAGAACTAATTTGGATTAATTTTAAACATGTCTCTAAGCTTCAAGTAATCAGTTGGAATGCAGAAGACACTAGCTCAAAAAGGTCAATCACCCTGGCCACCGTACCACAAAAGGGCTAAGCCACTTCTGAAATATTGTCCACCGTAAATTGTAGATTCACATCTCTTGTTAAGTAATATTGTAGGGGTGAAAATTACCACCAATCAGAATAGGAACTCTGCTTCCTCTATATGACAAAACATGTCAAATCGATACGATGTCTAAAAACCCGTCTGAACCAGAATTCGGTAGTCTCTGGCATGTGATTGGGGTTTTCCCAATCGGGGGTAAAATAATATATGTCAACTAGTAAGATCCTACAATCACTCGTTTTCAAATCGCATTGGTTTTAACGGAAGACTCAACTGAACCCCAGCAGAATCCCTCGTTTGTGACACTTTTCAGTTGGTATGATATTGGTACAATATTCGAGATATCGCATTATATTTTATTGAGGGAAACTAAACACGAGTGTTTAGAAAAGCCAGTAGGGTGCAACTCAGAATATTTGACGAATTTCGTAAGATTCGCGTTCAAGCAGAGCATACGTTTGACGGAACTGCGCCTACCTGATAAGCCCCAAGAAGGATGAAGCCGGCCGTGGGCAGCCGAGGAGCTTTCAGAAACCTTGTAAATAGTTTCCCTCAAGAAAATAATCTGACTCAACTTCAGCCTCTGGCAGCTGCATGAAGCACCCCAGTTGAAATCTTGGAGGGGTACAGACCTTCGAAAAGGCTGATATGTGTGAGAATACGTGCGCTCAGCTGGGTACTTAAGTAAGGCTTTTGAACAAAACGGGTGAACGCTATACAATGTTTCCTAATGAAATAGAAACTGATGCGAAGTCACTTCGATGCTTCGATTTGTGGGCTGGCTTAATGTTAACATGCATGTTTCATAGGATGTGTCCAAATGTGGGAAAATGCGAGTTCATGCCCAGCGAATGCCTAATGATCCATAGCAAAGCCAAACACATTTTAGATTTATTCCATGAAAGACTAGTATGTCACTCAAACTGCTTTCTACCTGCAAAAGTTGTCCTACCCTTCTACAATACCTAGATTTAGAACACATAAAATAAGGACTTCCGAGAGCAAAAGAGTTTTTTTTTATTAGCAACCGCCTCCGGAAACACACAGACGCTTAACTGTTGCTGATTTTCAAATTTGAAATTTTTTTGAGAAAAGATCCGAGAGCAAAAGAGTATTTTTTTATTAGCAACCGCCTCCGGAAACACACAGACGCTTAACTGTTGCTGGTTTTCAAATTTGAACTTTTTTTATGAGAAAAGATACAGGGATAATTTTACGGTCATTTTCACACGTGATGCACGCTTTCAGTGCAAACCCAGCTACGATCCATACTGTTTTCTCGCTGCAATCGATCCTTTCCTCTCGTTCACTGTAAACCGATCGCCTAGCTCAAAGGTAGAAACGGACCATGTATCGTCTCAAATTTCATCCTACGCTGTTAGTTGGATTGCTACTAAGCTAAAATGAGTTCGTTATCAGAAGCAGAGTGAAGCAAAGTGAGTTCGTTCGTACTATTAGATAAATGAAGCCCAGAAATGTCTCTTATTCAAGCAACCAATCGTGAAATACGGATGTAGACGTTGAAAAGCAATTTGCAAATGAAACACATGCAGTCATTTGAACACTAGAAACTGAGTGGTAATTAGTGATATGTGCACCAGACTTGAAGATGATTGACCACATGGTTTAATCTAGTTGATTTAAAGCAACAAATGTGAGCGGAATTTGAGCACCAAGTGAACATTTTTTGTTGGTATGCAGAAATAATAGTAGTTTGACTGCTTCCTTGGCTCTTGACCAGTAGTGAAACGAAAGCTATAAGTTTACCAGATTGTCCTCGCATGCCTCCAACAATTACACAGCCGCTTCCCTTATTTGACGCGCAATTTCACGCAATTTTTGAAACGAATCAGCAAAACTTCCTCATGTACACTTTAAAGTCCGATACAAAGTCAATGCGAGGACCGTTCGAAGAGCGCAGAAAACTCACATATAGGTAACTTTATTAATTTTGTCTAATTACTGAGCCTTGGTTACTTTTTGTGGGGGGTCTAGACAGCTCAAGTATTCCATATCGTGTGCATAAACATGCTGGAAGGGTTTTTTCCTTAAAAAAATCCCAAAGAGAACAATTTTATTACGCCATTTCCTATGTTCTGAATGGGCTATTGTTCTTCAGCAAACACAGACAAAGGAAGGTGTCTGGAAGTGTTTGAACCAGTCAACGATGATGCTGATAGGCAAATGTGCATCTTGAGCCCTCGTCTTAAGTGTGAGCTTGTTTGCGTAAGATTTCCACTCCTGTTACCTTTTTTGCGGTGTTACCAAGCTTCATTATAAATCTTTCTAGTAGGCATTTGTAAACACGAAAATTTATTGTTTGGTGAAGGTGTGAGGATATTTCGCCCCATGACTGAAGCCAGTCTATGCTGAAATGCCGAGAACTACTGTACAACCTTTTCATCATTGTTGAAATTCATCCGCAATGCGCACCTCACGAAACTCAACAGTCTCGACCCGCTAGTCGTTCGAACACAATCGTTCAGCCACGTGCCCCTGAGCAGGAGGATGACTAGCTCTCGCTCAGACCGGATATCGCGCCACTCATTCTCCAATCATAGAAACCACATCACGTGGTCACGTATTGACTAGCTCCTCGAGTGACCATTTCACAGGTGGAAGTTTCACTTATCGGGCGCACCGCTAATGGCTCCAAGTAAAAGTGAGACAGCTACGCAGTTTCTCGGCTTTTCAGTATAGGTTGACTTTACTCCCAGAACAGAAGATCAATTGGAAACTAATTTTCATGCCATCTGACTGCTTGCCGCTTGTATCAGAACAGATTGAGTTCAGGGAAGAGCTTGTCTGGGTCGAATATACATTCTATGGACGAAGACATATTGGGTAACTGTTGTTTGTATTCCATTGCCACTGCAAGTCACTTTAAAACAACTTGACTTTTCGTCTACTTGTTGGATATTTGTCTGGATATATGTTTAGAAACAGCCACAGTGAGGACAACCAGTGGTCACTTCTACCTCCCATGCGGCACTCTTGGTACATTTGGCGCACTTTCAAAATGATGTCCGGTATTCTGAAAAACGATCCGCTAACTTACCTAACGCTCTTTATCAGAGCTTTGAACTTCTAGGTATTAACTTGGTTTCTTAGTGATCAGCTCGTTAAAAGATTCCTGTTTTCAGTAGTTATGCACGATGGTATTTCTGGAGGACACTTCGCTGTTTGTCTGTCGACGGAAAAGTCATTAGCAGCTGGCTGTTCGACAATAGACTCTAACTGATTTTAGCTGGAAGTTTTCACCCCACTTCCCGTGCACTTCAACTTCAACCTAAGCTATCCCGACTTTTATCCACACTATCATTCACTACATGTAGTCCCGATGCAAATGGTACAGTCGCACGCACGACGAAAGTGTCTGGCACATTGTCCCACAACTAGTGGAAACTGCGTTGGAGCTCAGTCTATCGGGGCAACTTCCTCAAGGATCTACGTCTCACTCGAACTTTAAGACAGTGAATCGTTAACGAACTTTACTCTCACCCTGTAGAAAACACCTGCACGAAGTCCACCCTGGTGATGATGAAATCGAATCACAGCCGAGTTGCCTGGCGGGCAGTGAACAAACCGATGACCAAATTTACAACCCGGGTTACCAACATACTCTTCAGCATGAAACTTGAAAGTAGTTAACAGCTCGATCAGATGGTAAGTCTATTGATAAACCAGGTAAGATGGCTTTTTTCAGAATTTTGTATATGTACTATAATTCTGTACGTTCCTTTCGTCAGTCGAATGCAGAGAACAAAGATCTTTGCTCACAATGTAGCAGTTTTCACTGATGACATCCCAGCTTCTAGCTTCGGTGAAGTTCATAGTGGCTTTTTGTTATATCAGACTGCTGTCTCCGCTCCAGTGCCTGGTACCGGAAAAAAGACTCGCCGATAAGGCACACAACAGCGAGTGAGTGCGACAAGTACAACGATCTCAAGCTATATATTCAGGGGACTGTCTGACTTTGACCCAAGGCTGTCTCATGCTATATTTTGTAGGGCACTGTCCGACCTCGATCCAAGGCTGTCTGATCGGCGTTTAGAGGAGTTTCAGGGTCTCAGTAGATTTCGGGTAGTCTGGCCTTCTTGACACCTTTAGTTGTTTTTGGTGATATGATAAACCGCNAACCGCTCTTAACTTGCATCTCTAAACATTCTGAAAGTCACACAGATAGCACAGAACTAGCTTTCGACCAGCCTGGGGATGAGATGGCCGTTATCCTCGAAATACACCTCGACTGAAGCATGAACGCACGTGAACTATGAGCAGCAAATGGGTAGTACACAATAGTACAACATTTTAGCCGGCAATATGGCCGTTTCCGTTTGTTTTACGACGCGCTGCCCAAATGAATCGATTGAATACTTGGCCTGCAGACATAGAAACTGAACTAATTTCCGGCTGAATTTCATCGGTTTCAAGGCATCATACCAAGTCTGTCTCTTCTTATTTGCAGTAAAATTAGCGTTCCTTGGATTTTTTTATAACATCATGGGATTGGGTCAAAAACTTTCACTCACTTTAAGAAAAACTCTACCTGCCTCCAAGACTAAACTCTCATTTCTGCAACGGCAAGTCTCATTTATCCTCACTTTCACAACCTTCGTCGAACCTTCGTTATGCCGATCTAAATCGGCATAAATGTATACAACATATTGGGACCACTCAGGTTAGTAACCGTGTAAACAGTCTTTCTGGAGGGCTCAAATGTATCTTATTCGTGTCAATCATAGCTCGACAATAACCACACCGTAACCACACAAGTGGATGGTAGATTTAAACATCACACCTCCATTTCATAGTGCCGTGTCTAAGCCCCGGGAGAACAAATGAACTTTCATCTGGACGTTGCAATTTTTGCCTAATAGCTTGGTTGATTTCAGTCCCATTGGTAACAGACAATTGAGTGAGCATGAGTAAACCACTTCTGATCACCCCTTTGGAAATCCGTTTTGTTCAAGCTGAACCACAGGGTTACATGATGGATATTAATATTTCCCTACTTCACTTTTACTTCAGCTGTTTTAGTTTTATGAGTTATATTTGGCTGAAGTAGTACTGTACTAAAATCGCCCCTTACGCGTTCCGTTAACATTGATTTTGAGGTAAGATTAAAGTATAAAAAAAGCAAAGTAAAGGTAAAGTAATTAAAGCAAAGTAAAAGTAGGTAGAGGTAAGAGTAACAAAGTAAAAAATACCTGAGTAATTGTGATAACCAGACTTCAAGAACTGTAAAACGTATTCTGAAGGATGCGACCTCCCAAGGATTGTCGTGAACTGGAGTTTTGCAACTAACGTAGCTCAGCTAAAAAAGTATTTTGCATGCATTCCGTAGAATTTCTCTTTTGTAGGTGCACCAATTTTTATCACAAATGGAAGCGGGTTAACGAATGATACACTGACTTCACTGGCTAAAACAGTTGTAGCATATACTATGGCAGGGTTATATCACACATCTCTATTAAAATTACAGATATCCTTCCTTAGGATAGACTGGAAGTAGAAGGTGTTTATTACACACATTGTGTTGTTGAGTGCTTCGTGGGCAGACGACAGTTCTATTATGCTATGAAAGATTTTCCGCTTGGTTTTCTCTCTCGCGAGCATTGGGATGATACACCGTTCACCACCAAAGGTATCCTACATGCCATTTTTGATCCAAGAGAATAGCACACAGTTGCACAAGCCGAATATCTTATCCAACAGTAGCTAACACCGTCTTATTCAGACTTTATTGCAGCTAACCGAATGACTCATAATATATGGTGCGCTCATATTTCATGATCATTTCTTTTTACCCTATAACATGGGAAAGCTGGTGTTAAATCTGTGGAATCGAGCTGTGAAAGGGTGAATGGCTCAGAATATGGCCTCCTAATTCACTGAAGATGTCGCACACAGGACGAATTCTCGAAAGCTAGGTATGGGTTATGGTCACGTGTTTTCTGACGGTTCGCTCATTGTCCTTCTAGCTCTATTAGGAGTTACTATCAGACTAGGTAACGCACTGTAAATTACCGTTTACTCAATGTTCTTGGGACTCTGTTCGCTTGTTCAACACATTTCCACTAACCATGTGATGACGTACCAGTGAAGCACGTGGTTCTGCTAATCCCATACCCGGGAAGCTAGTTAACAAAGGCGATGGAGCATCACGTGATCTATTGAAAGTTACAACCTCGGAAGAACGGTCATTTGTCAAATGATCGCTTTCCAACTATATAAATTGACACTGTGGAATGGGGATTGCTAAAATCCGAGGGGCTGAGAGGAGACCTACTCACTTTCGGGACCATTTGTTTTAGAGAATTTTGACTGTTTTTCAACATAATTCCGTAGTCAAACTTTTCTTGGTTATTCTGCGAGTTGGCTCATGAAAACGAAAAATGTTTTATGTTGTATAATACAAGAAAATTGAGCTAAAGTCGATTAATTTCTTGTCAGCTTGTTCTTCTTCCTCCTCCTCCTCCTCATCATCATCAAAGACATCAACATCAATGTTAGTACTGATGCTTCACTGCCGTACAACCATAAGGTTCGTCTAGTTA